>NC_062967.1:45736740-46036740 GCF_023119035.1 Salvia hispanica
TTTTTGTAGTGTTATTTAAATATAGACTTTTCTTATTTACTAGGAATGTTGATATTAATTATAGACGGTATATCACTAACAAAACCAAATTACAACTGTTATATATTTGTAAGTAGATCTAAATTTTGTCTGTATCAAGGAATTATGTAGATCTAATTCTAAGTGTGTGTCGGTTCACATGTAATAATTCATGCCACGTACAGTCGTACATAACTTAAAAAACTATAATATATGTTTCTATTATTAAGAGCATATGCAAATGCAATGGACCCCGGATGGGTTGGCCTTAACGGGGCTTGGATTCGAGCCCCCAATTTCCACTGCCGTATGGGGGGCAGCCGGGCGTATAGGCAGTTTCGGCTGTGCCATTGTAGTGTTGTGACATTTTTTAGTTTATATTTAATTTAATCCAAAATTTTAAATTTCCAGTGGTTGGTCAAATCATTTTTTTTTTGGAATTTTATTTTATAAACATCAATACTAAATGTGATTCTGTGCTGCAAAATCTCATAAAAAAACACTGTCGTCTTGTTCAACTCACAAAATAACACTGCATAAAATCCAGTGCCGGAAACTAAATGTTTCATATTTATTGGGACGGAGGAAGTATTTGACAATGAAGTTTAGGTATTTAAGTAATAAACTTTCATTAATTTATTTTGAGTGCATAATCATCAAGATATTAATAAATACTGTATAAAATTAAATTTTGGTGAAATGTAGCTGTTGCAAAAATTTTGACCGAAATGGGACTAGATGGTGTGGTAGCTGAAAAATGAATTTTAGGTAATTTGGGGTTAGATTTATGCCATAATGCACACCCAAAGACTGGGAAACATATTTGTCTTTTATAAAAGGGTCCCCCTATAACATACACATATATAAACACACTTTTTTAACCATAAAAGGGCCCCCCCTATATCTTAAACATATACTCCATATATAATTAAACACATCACTCGGAATATAATATAAACACCAAATGCAACTTAACATTAATGGAAGGGTGGTTTTGCTACACATCTGATAACAGATCACTTCCAACATTTAAAATATACTCCATATGATAAATTATTGTATTTCTTATAAATATACTACTAAATTATGAAGATATTATTCAAATAAAACAATAGTTGTACTTTATTCCATATTCTATATAAGGTGGTCAGTGGTCACATATGAGTGAAAATACGAAGCAAATAGTAAAACAATGTCCCCAGAAAAAACTCCAAAATATTTAGAGGAATCATTAGGGTCAGAAGTGAAGGAGTTGATCTCCACCCTACCCAAGCAAAATGGCTGGCTTGCCTCCCATATCTACCAGTATCAAGGTTTCTGGCATGCTGCTTCACACCTCCAAGCCCTCATCTCATGCCAGAACCATTTCCAGGCTCGAGACTCCGACGTTTTCCTCATCACCACTCCCAAATCCGGCACCACCTGGCTCAAAGCCCTCATCTTCGCCTTGATGAATCGGAAACAGAACCCTATCTCCTCCCCCACACACCCTCTCCTCACCAACAACCCCCACGACCTCGTCCCTTTCCTCGAGATCCATCTCTACGCCGACAACCAGAAACCCGACATCGCTTCCCTCCCTTCTCCGCGCCTCTTCGCCACCCACATGCCTTATGTCTCCTTACCGGAATCCGTGAAAAACGGCTCTCGGTGCAAGCTCGTGTACCTCTGCAGGAACCCTAAGGACACCTTCGTCTCCCTCTGGCACTTCACCAACAAGCTCAGGACTCCCGAGATGGGAGCCAACGACATCAGGGAGGTTTTCAACAGATTCTGCGATGGAGTCAGCCTGTTCGGGCCGTTCTGGGACCACGTGCTGGCGTACTGGGAGGTGAGCAGGGAGAGGCCGGGCTGCGCCTTGTTCCTCAAATACGAGGAGATTAAGGCGCGGCCAGGGGTTCATCTGCGCCAGCTGGCGGAGTTCCTCGACTGCCCTTTCTCCGCGGAGGAAGAGGAGTCGGGGATGGTTGAGCGGATTTTGAAGCTGTGTAGCTTTGATCATCTAAGGGGACTTGGAGTGAACAAGAATGGGAAGTTGTCGTCTGGGGAGGAGAATAATGCTTTCTTCCGGCGCGGGGAGGTTGGAGATTGGAACAATTATTTGACTGCGGAGATGGCGGAGAGGATTGATCGGATTGGTCGGGAAAAGTTCCATGGATCGGGATTGGAGCTGCTCTGACTTCTCGTCCCTTCGTCTCAATTTCTTTCTGCAGATTATTCAAGCATGAAATTATGTATTTCAACTATCGTTGGAGTTTGCATTTGTTATTTGAATATTACTATTGAACTTTAAAAATATAATCGACCATAGCATAGACTTGTGCAACCACGATAATTAAAAGTACAAAAAAATTGAAAGAACAAATATAGCCTAAGATAGTCAAATGACTCAAATTTCTAGCATCATCTCGTAAACTACAATTTGAAAGATCACATTTCATTTTGAGTATAAAATTTGAAGCAGATTATACTATTAGTAAATAGAAGTCGACATTGTCAGGTTGTACATATAAACTCAGATCTCACACCTCACTTGTCAGGAAGTCATGTTAGATTTGCTAGTAGGGAGGGTATTACACCATTTAATAATCCCAATTCAACTTGCCAAAGATTGTTGGTTCGAGTTTCGGCAATAACAAGATATCGGAGCATTCCTTAATTAATGCAATGGATATGCTTATAAATAGAATAATCACTCCATGCATTTCAACACGCCAATTTCACTGTAGCACAAACCCGTACTTTCTCTCTGCATTCTTCTTGTCAAAGTTTTGTTATCGCCTCCTCCAGTTTGCCGGAGCTTGTTTGGTTTGTAGTGCTGTAACAATTAGGACGACGTTGTTTTTTATTTGGAGACGATACGCCTGATTCCGGAGGCTACAATCACGTCTTGCAGAAAGATAACTCCTCGAATCGATTTAAAACATTATTT
This sequence comes from Salvia hispanica, assembly GCF_023119035.1. Classification (NCBI taxonomy): domain Eukaryota; kingdom Viridiplantae; phylum Streptophyta; class Magnoliopsida; order Lamiales; family Lamiaceae; genus Salvia; species Salvia hispanica. The sequence goes on from NC_062967.1 coordinate 45,739,691, forward strand.
ATTGTATTTTCTATTTTTGGAGTTTAATTTTTTACAGTTTATTTTCTGTATAATTTGCGCTTCTTCTTTAATTTCAATTTTTGGATTATATTATGCCCAATAATTAAGTTTATTATTGTGCCAAGTTGATATCAATCAATATCAATTAAAGTATAGAAGAATGCTTAGACTTATCAATAATAAATATGTATAACTATTTGTTTTACTAACAACTTAATCATCAATTTATATTTAATTCATAATTAGTAAAACTAATACTACTACGTGATACAAAAAGTATCAAATCTCATAAGAGACTAAACATAAGATCTTAAATCGAATGATATTGTGTATGAGCATATCCCATCAAAATACTAAAAAAAAGTAGTAGGGGAGCAAAAGCCGCTGCTAATCTAAAAGACCCATCACTCAATTGCTTGAGCATTCTAGTGTATGGTCGTAAGGATTTCTCGGTGTGTTAAATTCAAATCACATGTCTATATATAGTTTTTCTACCCAAACAAATTAAGTTCCAACCTTAATAGATACACGAATTGCAAAACAAAACAAAACAAATGATTATTTAAAACTGTAACTGTATATATAGGGAACACGATTTGAAAGTAAAAACGGACAAAATATTAAGATCCTACACAAAAAAATGGCATCCGAACAAACCAGTCGCAAGTATTTACAACAGGAAGAATGTGTAGAATACGAAATCAAGGAGTTGATCTCCACCTTACCTCGCCAAAATGGCTGGCTCGCATCCTCTCTCTACCAATACCAAGGCTTCTGGCACGCCGCAGCCTATCTCCAAGGCCTCATCTCATGCCAGAACCATTTCCAGGCTCGAGATTCCGACGTTTTCCTCATCACAACCCCCAAATCCGGCACCACCTGGCTCAAAGCCCTCATCTTCGCCTTGATGAACCGGAAACAAAACCCTATCTCCTCCGCCACACACCCTCTCCTCTCCCACAACCCCCACGCCCTCGTCCCCTTCCTCGAGATCAAGCTCTACGCCGATAACCAGAAACCCGACATCGCCTCCCTCCCTTCCCCGCGCCTCTTCTCCACCCACATACCCTATGTCTCCTTACCGGAGTCCGTGAAAAATGGCTCCCGATGCAAGCTCGTGTACCTCTGCCGCAACCCTAAGGACACCTTCGTCTCCCTCTGGCACTTCACCAACAAGCTCAGGACTCCCGAGATGGGAGCCAACGACATCGGAGGGGTTTTCGACAGATTCTGCAACGGAATCAGCCTCTACGGGCCGTTTTGGGACCATGTTTTGGAGTATTGGAATTTGAGCAAGGACGATCCTGAAGGAGCATTGTTTCTGAGGTATGAGGATATGAAAGAGCAGCCTGGGGTTCATCTACGGCAGCTGGCGGAGTTCTTGAAGTGCCCCTTCACGGCGGAGGAAGATGAATTAGGGTTAGTGGAGGAGATGTTGAGATTGTGCAGCTTCGATCATCTGAGCGGCTTGGAGGTGAATAAGAGTGGGAAGTTGTCGTCTGGGGAGGCGAACAATGCCTTCTTTCGTCGGGGCGAGGTCGGAGACTGGAAGAATTATTTGACCCCGGAGATGGTCGATCAAGTTGATCGGATCACGGCCAACAAGTTCTCGGGTTCCGGGTTGCAACTATGGTAAAATATATTCCAATAATTGAAAAAGGTACTCGGAATTCCTAAAGACGAACTACATGAATAACTGTTGAATCCAACTGGAATTGAGCTCGAGCTCAATATATATCAACTGCAAATAAATTTTGAACATTTGATGTTTAATACTACGTAATTAAAAGTAATTCGCTCCTCCGAGTTTATATGAATTTTAAAATTGGCTGTCATATTATATATACGGGATTAGGGTCTTGCACCATTAGATTTTTTAAATTGGGGGAATGAGATTAAAGCTCATGGATTTCAATAAATAGTTAATTTGTTATAACATAATAATTCCACGATTTTTTTTATATCAACATAGTGTATTAAAAATATCAACACAGTTTTATTAATATTATACATGCATTATATTGAGATTGTTGTATTTATTGATATAAAATCTCTTACGTATAAAATTTCATCATCCGATCATCGCCAGAACATATGTAATTGAGATCTCGTTAGAATCCTTATGAAATTGCTTTTAATTTGATATATTTTTTACGAAAAAAATAATTTAAATTGAGAGAGTTACGTAAATTTAAAATTTTAAGATGATTTTGAGAAGAGAGAAAGTGATTAATTTTAATTTTCATATATAAGAATTGACTTTAATACCCTTTAAGTTTATTTAATAATTTTTTAAATTTAAAATATAATTCCGGTGACATTATTTCAACCACTAGATCTCATAATCTTAATGGCTAAGATTTAGTCTTAATTTGAGATTGGTCGTAGTTAGCAATTAATCACAATTGGTCATAGTATAATCCCGTAGGCTTGAAATCATGCCATGTGGATATTTTATCTAGTGGAAGTGGGTTATAAGAGTCCGTCATTAGGATTCTCATTTGAGTTCGGCACGAGTTTTAAGAAATGTAAGAGAAAGTGGGTGAGAAAAGATAGTGGAATATGAGGCTCATTTTCATATATTAGTTTTATAATAGATTGTGAGTTGAATGAGTTAGTGGAAAGTGATGTGTACCTACCATTTATAGTAATAGTGAACCGGGACTCCTAATGACGGACAGACTAAAATAGTAAATCGGGACTCCTAATGCCGGCCATATTAAAATAGTAAACCGGGACTCCTAATGGCAGACGGAAGAAATATTTATTAAAATCCATAAACTTTAATCTCATCCATTCATTTTAAAATCTAATGACATAAGTATTTGTTTTATTTGTAGATCGGATAGTATATGGGTTTTTCAAATTCGTAACTTCAAAATTTTAGGTTGCACTATAAAAGTAAAAAAGGCACAACTCTAGTCATTTTCCGTTCACTCATTCTTTTATTAATTTTTGTGTGTTTCTTCAATAAATCATTTTCATATAAAGTTAATTTTTTCATTTAATAAATAAAACTTTTATGAATATAAGGTCTAATTGGACTGGACATAGATTTTAAAAAATAATAGAAAGTTAATAGAAGGCGAATCCTACTTTTATATAGGTAGTTGAGTCGGTTGTCCTTTTGTACTCGTTTTGAAAAAAAATGATAATAAATAGTTATAGTGGAGAGAAAGAGAGTAAAATAAAAAAGAGAATAATATAGATAAAATTGTTCTCAATATTATTCTCTTCAAGTATTTGTTATAATTTTTTCAAAACACAAGGAAAAAAGAAAAGATACAATTATATTGGACGGATGGACGGATGAAGTATGTATTAATTTTATAATAAAATATGAAAGAGATCAAATTAATTTATTATAAAATAATAAAATGTGGAGTTCATTGAAAAGTATTAGCAAAAAGTTAAATAAAATATTTATTGGTGAATATACCAAATGGATAAAATGAAATTATCATTAGTGAACGAAGAAAGCACATCAATTAATTAGTGATATGACTTGTTTTCCACTTGTGAACTCACTAATTACTAATTATAGTGTTGCTTTTAAAACTTTACATCAAAATTATTACTCCCTCCGTTCACGATTAGGAGTCCCGGTCACTTTTGCACACCTATATTTATTAAAATGATAAAAAATAGTTAAAGTGGAGAAATTGTAAAATAAAAAAGAGAATAATGTTGAGAAGACTCTTGTCAACATTATTATCTCTCTTACTTTACCATTTGTCCACTTTAACTATTTTTTATTATTTTTATAAAATAGGTGTGCAAAAGTGACCGGAACTCCTAATCGTGGACGGAGGGAGTAAAAAACACAACACAAAGTTGCAACTATTCAAATAAAAGTAAAACAAAAAGTACAAATAAAGTAAATATAATACCCACCATAAATGCAAGCGACACCATCATAATAAATGATTAAATGTCATATGCTTAATTTAAATATAGACTAATATATCCTTATGTTATTTTGTTAGCATGCAACTATAAATAATTCTAGTTTAGAAGATTTAATGTTAAGAATAGTCCAATGAAATATGGTAAATTTAAGTTATAAGTCTCCAACATCTTATAGTCACAAATTAATATCATTAATGCATTTATAAAAATGTGAAGTAATAATTTATATTCCCCCCCCATCAAGATTTGACTATAATGTTCCAAAAATTAATATTAATTTAAATTTTCTAAAATAAATAATTAAAATCAAAATTATAAACTCTCAATGTCAAAACCATAAAATCGTACTATTAATATATCATAATAAAAAAAAAATCTAATTTGTTTCTTGCTATAATGAATAAACTAAGAATTTTAATACTCCCTCCGTCCGATGTCATACTTTCCTTTTTAATTTGTCTCATAAAAGATGACACATTTTCTTTTCTACGTATAATATTTTTAGCAACATTTTTATTTACTTTATTATGTAATTATCAATCTTACTATTAGCACTCCCAGATTAAAAATCTTGTATCCGCCAATGCACACAAGCAGTGAATCTGGTACAAAAATCAGATAATTTTTTTTTAATCTTTGGACAACGAAAATGCAAAATTGAAAATGGCCTTGCTCTCCACAATAATGTCAATCAATCACTCCATTTGTGTGTATTTTCACATTTACTATGTGTTGTGTATTGCATTTTGTGCTTTTTTTAGTTTTTAAAAGTATTTTCATTTAAAATGTTTCCAACAAAAATTTAGGTTAGGTGCTAATAAAATGTAATTAGTAACCTAATCTAGTTAAAATTGATTAAACAATAGTTAACTATTAATTTTAAACGTCGCTATCCAAAAATGAATAAATCCTGCCAGTTTCAATTGTAGTGGACTAACTAATTCAAAAAATAATATTTTAGCTTAAATTTATAAAATCGTCATATGTTTAGGACCAACTTAGCTCTAATTATACAACAATTATATAAAAAGAATCTATCCCCAACAATCTTTTTTCATTATTACAAAACTACTAATATTTTTGTTTTTGGTGTGGGGAGGGGGTTGTATTTAAGTGGGCCAAAGCCGCACAAAATCTTCAGCACTAATTATGTTACTTTTTTGTTTTTTACAATTGTTGAGCCTTCAATATTTAAATCAAATGAAAAAGATGTTTGACCGCCTCCATCTGTGTGTATTTTCTTATTTACTAGTGGAGTTGTGTTTGTGTTTGCGTCTGTGTTTTGTATTTTGTTCTTTTTCAGTTTTTAAAAGTATTTTCAAGTAAAATGTTTCCAACAAAAATATAGGTTAGGCGCTAATAAAACATCTAATCTAGTCAAAATCGATTAAACAATAGTTGATTGTTAATTTTAAACAGCGTCTTCCAAAAATGACTAATTATTCCTGCCCTGTTTGCAATTGTAGTGGACTACTTAATTCAAAAGCTAATATCTTAGCCCAAATTCATGATGTTTAGGACCAACTCTCAGTCATACAACAATTATATAAAAGAAATCTATCCCCACAACTTTTTTCATTATTACAAAACCAACATTTTTGTGTTTAGTGTTGGGAGGGGATTGTGTTTAAAGGACCACTATAGTGGACCAAAGCCGCACAAAATTTTCAGCACTAGTTATGTTTCTTTTTTTCAAAATTGTTTGACCGCATCCAATATTTATATCAAATGAAAAAAGATGTTTTATTGAATACTACTATTATTCTATAAATCGATCAACTGCCATAAACAATACTACTATAAATAGATCAACTGCCATAAACAATACAAGAACCAAGCTAGCCAAGTTGTGGAGATAGAGAAAAATGCCATCTTCAAAATTATTTGATGGGCAAGAATTATCCCAAGAATGCCAAGATTTCATCTCCACTGTACCCAAGGAGGAATCAATCACACTGCAGCCTCTGTACCAATACCAAGGTTTCTGGCACAATGACAAATGCCTTCTCGCTTTGATCTCGGCTCAAAAACATTTCCAGGCTCAAGATTCCGACGTCTTTGTTGTTTCCAATCCGAAATGCGGCACCACATGGCTCAAATCACTCACTTTCGCCTTACTATACCGTAAACAACACCCCGTCACAGCCCAAAACCACCCTCTTCTCAGCAGCAATGCTCATGATCTTGTACCCTACATAGACATGAACCTCTTCATCGATAACAAAATCCCAGACATGGAATCCTTTCCCTCCCCGCGCCTCTTAGCCACTCACATGCCTTACGTTTCCCTCCCCGACTCCATCAAGAAAAACTCCAAATGCAAGCTTGTCTACGTCTCCAGGGATCCCAAGGACGCTTTCGTCTCCCTTTGGCACCACGGCTGTAAGGCAGGGCTTCACGACCCGAAGAGCTCCATGGAAGAGGCGTTTGAGGATTACTGCAACGGAATCTCCTTTTACGGACCAGTTTGGGATCATGTTCTACAATATTGGAACCAGAGCTTGTTGAATCCACAGACAACTTTGTTCCTCAAGTACGAGGATATGAAGGTGCACCCAGCCCTTCATCTGCGCCGCCTGGCTGACTTCTTAGGCTGCCCCTTCTCCGCGGAGGAAGAGGAGTCTGGGGTGGTGGATCAGATCTTGAATCTCTGCAGCTTTGACCATCTCACCGGGCTTCAAGTTAACAAGACTGGGGTATCCAAATGGGGGGTTGATAATAATGTCTTTTTTCGGAGGGGTCAAGTTGGAGATGCCAAGAATTATTTGTCTGAGGAGATGATTAACAAAATCGATGGAATCACCCGAGATAGGTTTTCTGGATCAGGGTTGCTATATTAGAGGTGTCATTGATATTTTGTGGTTCGATTGGTTTAGTCATAAGTGTTTGGCAAGATTTGAGATGCAAAAATGACATTTGAATGGAAATAAATGTAATTTCTTATTTGAAAATCGAAACAAAATGAACAATCGTTTGAAATTTGTAGAGAACAGGAGATCCTCTGTTTGGGGTCTAGATGACTAACCCTGCTCCACCAAACTTTTGTTCCACAATGGCATCAAGTTCCTGAGCCATCTGAGCAGACAAACAATTCTTCCAGTCACCAACCACTCCTTCCCTAAAGAAATGCTTATTCTCAATCCCATTCCCCAATCTCCCAACCCTGTTCACCTCACTCCCCCTCATACTCTCAAAGCTAGTCAACTCCAAGATCCGATCAACCACCCCTTCCTCCTCCTCCTCCGCCGAGAAACCGCACTCCAGAAACTCCGCCAGCCGCCGCACCTGCACCGCCCCCTCCTCCTTCACATCCTCATACCTCACAAACAGCACCCTCCCGGGCTCCTCCAGGCTCCGCCTCCAGTACCCCAGAACATGATCCCAAAACGGCCCATACCCGACCGCTCCCTCGCAGAACATCCGGAACGCCGTTTCCATATCCCTCTCCGGCGCTCCCTGAGGCCTCAGCTTGTTCATGAAGTGCCACAGAGAGACGAAGGTGTCCTTGGGGCTCCTGCACGCGTACACGACCTTACTGCTTTGGGATAGGGGCTGTGGGAGGGAGGCGTGGGGCATGTGCGTGGAGAAGAATCTTGGAGAAGGGGAGGAGGGGAGGCGGTTGTGGGCGTAGAGGTCGATCTCGAGGCTGAGGACGAGCTGGTGGGGGTTGGCGGTGAGGAGGGGGTGGTCTGCGGAGGCGGGAGGGAAGAGTTTGCGGTTGAGGAGGGTGAAGATGATTGCTTTGAGCCATGTGGTGCCGCATTTGGGATATGTGGCGAGGAAGACGTCGGAGGGGAGAGGTTGGAAGTGGGTCTGGCATGAGATCACGGCTTGGAGGTGGTCGGGTTGGAACCAGAAGCCTTGGTAGAGGTATAAGTGGGTCGAATCGAACCACCCGTTTTGGCGGGGGAGGCTGGTGATCAACTCTTTTGATTCTAGGGTTAGTGATTCTTCTTGCTGTAGGTACTCTGGGTTTGGGGGTGCCATTTTTTTGTTTGGTTTGGAGTTTGGAGGATTTTCTCTGAATATATAATAAGTGGATAAAATAAATTAATCAGCTTTTGAACATTAATAATGGTGTTGAATTTTTTAAGTATTACTTGTCCTCCAAGGATTTTTAATTTTGAGGCTGTGGGTGATTGCTGGTTTATATATGGATTATATTTTAGCATCTTGTGAAGGTTCATTGGATTTGGTTTAATAAGTATATTTATCCAACGGTCTCTGATCATGATTTATTTCTTTTAATGGCGTGGCAAATTTTGTTTGTGTATATGATGGGTCATGGGTGTGGATCCTATACTTGCAAGATACGTGAAAGTTTGGAGAGGCAAATAGAACTCCATTAAAATTTAGATATATCAGCAAAGTTTGGTAATCACAAGGTGCAAAAATGTAGTAAGAGTACTGCTCCCTCCGTTCCACATAATTTGACTCAATATTCCATTTTGGACTGTCCCACATAATTTGACACACTTCACTTTTACCATTTTTGGTAATGAACCCCATATTCCACTAACTCATTCATACTCACATTGTATTATAAAACTAATACTTTAAAAGTATGATTCACATTCCACCAACTTTTTCAACTCACTTTCCATTAGATTTCTTAAAACCCGTGCCGGATCAAAGTGTCTCAAATTATATGGGACGGAGGGAGTATTAATTAAGAGGAATCTACCAATAGTACTTAAATACTACTAATACTTATTGGAATGTCGTTTACTATTCATAGATCAATTTGCTTTTAGTACTAATGAATTCAGTTGTGTTATTTAACTTTTTACAAAAGAATATTAAAACTTTTTGGAGTGGAATCCTTCGAAACTTCATTCAGCATATACTCACTTTGTCAAGAATGAAAGAATAACAACAATCGTTATTGAGTTGATCACATCCCTTTGAGTGTATATGTACATTTATATAGATGTCAATTGTGAGGATTGATGTATAATAAATTATTAATATGGAGTACTCATTATTTTGAGATAATAATGAAACTCGCTCTTACTACTATTAAGTTTCCTTAAAAATCAGACTCTCGTTTTCCATACTTAAACTTCTTCAGATGCATAGTTGGCTCATTCATGAAAATCTTTCAAGTTTGTCGGGTTGTAGTTTTGAGTTTTGTTTCTTCATTTTCTCGTGTTTTGATTAATTTAGCAAGTACAATGCAGTCTAATCATAGGATATACTATTAATTATAATTTCAACGACAATTACATTACAGTAATTGAACATTATTATAAATTTAATAATAAAATAATTATTTTTGAATAGTCATTTTTTAGTCTTAAATCTAATTGAATGTGTCCATTAATCTATAGGGCTTAGGTTAATTTCATATCAATCCTATAGGACCACCAGTTATTCGATTTAGGATAGTTTGATTTGAGATTTTTCGGACAATAAAATTTTACTCTTAACTTTACCAAATATGAAGCTATCAGATTGATCCATAAATTTCAGATTGAATCAACATCACTAGGTTTGATATATGATATAATACATTGTGTAATATTGTATGACGAGTAAAGGCCAAAATTGGTCCTGAACATATGGTCATTTTACTTTTTTGGTCCTAAACATTATCTTTTGGATTTTTTGGTCCTGAACATATAGAAATTTGATCATTTTGGTCCTCCGTCAACATTTCCGTTAAAAACTAACGGTCAACGGATTTAATCCCGATTTTGACCAAATTAAACTTTTAATTCTGATTTTTTATTTCCTAATTAATTCCCTAATTATTTTTAAAAATATTCTAAAATCTAAACCCATCATCACCACCCCCAATTATGCTCCAACGACATCTCCGGCGAGATCCCACTCTCAGTCAAGCTACGGCCTCTGACCACAACCAGGAGCCTTGTTCCGGTTTCCTACAGAGAGAAACATTTTCTATGGAGATAATCGAGAGCATCTCGCAGGAAGACCTCCAACCAACCGTCAAGCTCTGCGTCGACGGATTGCAGTCTTCTTCAATTGCAGTCAAGAGGTCGGCGGCGGCTAAATTGCGGTTACTGGCAAAAAATCGGGCCGATAATCGGGCTTTGATTGGGGAGTCGGGCGCGGTGCCCGCTCTGATTCCGCCTCTCAATTGCTCGAATCCTACGACGCAGGAGCACGCGGTGACCGCGCTGCTCAATCTGTCCCTCCACGACGGCAACAAGAGCGTGTTAACCAGAGCCGGAGCAGTCAAATCCCTAATTTATGTGCTGAAAACGGGTACCGAGGCGTCCAAGCAGAACGCTGCCTGCGCGCTGCTGAGTTTGGCTCTGGTCGACGAGTACAAGCTGTCGATTGGGGAATGCGGCGCGATTCCGCCGTTGGTTGCGTTGCTGATAAATGGCGCGGTCAGAGGGAAGAAGGACGTGCTCACGACGCTTTACAAGCTGTGCTCCGTCTCGTTGAATAAGGAGAGAGCGGTGAGAGCTGGTGTCGGAAGCCCTAATTTCTCTTGATATTTGGTTATACATAATTGGGGAGGCCGTGGCTTGACTGAGAGTGGGATCCGGGAGAGTTGCGAGGCACTGAAGCTCGCCGGAGATGTTGTTGGAGTGGAATTGGGGGAATGACGATCAAAATAATTGAGGTGGTGATGATGGGTTTAGATTTTATAATATTTTAAAAAATAATTAGGAAATTAATTAGGGAATAAAAAATCAGAATTAAAAGTTTAATTTGGTCAAAATCGAGATTAAACCCGTTGACCGTTAGTTTTTAACGGAAATATTGACGGAGGACCAAAATGATCAAATTTCCATATGTACAGGACCAAAAAATCCAAAAGATAATGTTTAGGACCAAAAAGGTAAAATGATCATATGTTAAGGACTAATTTTGGCCATTACTCTTGTATGACCGGTGTAATTAATAATATGTCTTTGTCATGCATTAAGAAACAGTTTTTCGCTGCTGGCAAACAAAGAAATTACTCCATGCCCAAGCCTAAGCCCAAAGATTTTGGATTCTAATCTATCGTGACATAGACTTTAAATTATAGCCTAAGCCCAAATATTTTGGATTCAAATCTATTGTGACATGGACTTTAAATTATGTATGAATAAAATTAAGAGATTGAATTGCAATATTTTGTAGCCCAGGCCAGAATTCAAATCACAGACGAAATAGATTCGAATCGTTGACACTGGAACCTAACAAAATAAATCAACGGCCGAGATGCACCTAATCCATTTTCAGGGACTGACCAACATCTCTCTCGCAATTTTCTTTCACTTTCAAAACCCCTCTTTGTCTGCATTCCAAATTTTGGGAATTCCATTTTATTGTTTCCATCGAGCACTTTTCCATCTCCCGTCCGCTAGTTGCTGAGTGTATTCCCGATGTCCCTTGTTACATAGTATCCGGAAGAATCCCCCCTTTCATCAGGTATTACTTTCGAATTTTGATCGTTTATTTCTGTGTATTTTTGGATGATCGTAGTTAAATTAGGGATTTTGGTCGCTGTGATATGCTGACCGCGTGTAATGGGGGAATTCTGATTTCTATCGGGGACTCATTAGGGTTTAAAGCTCGTCTAATTTTTGGTACGGGAGGTTCTATCGTTTGATTTTTTGTGATTTACGAACGCGATGATTTTCCATTAGTTAGTGTGGAAATTAGTAAAAATCCATTTGAGATTGGATTGTATTTTGTGGGCGATGCTGAGATTTTGTTTATAAGCTATGCATGAAGTGTTTTACTCATAGCGGATTATACGTTTTAGAAGTAGTTTTTTTTCTGCTTAAGTCTGGAAATTGTGTGTTTAGATAGTGCCTAAACCCAGGCAACACGTTGTTTGCGTGGGCTACTCATGGATACAGCTCACTTTTTAGCGTTAAATTGATCCAATTCCTGTACATTTTTTTTGCTCTTCCTGTAATTATTTTTTCTATGCTCGCAGTAGGATGAGTAGAATATCCGTAGGTCATTTGCGTCCTAGACCTCGCTCGGTAACGGAAACTTTGAGAAGATGCAGGAATGATGACAAAGCTGATAAAGTTATACTGATAGACGTCGATTCTGAAATTAGTGACAATGTTGTTATCCTTGACACTCCTGAATCTTTGCCAAAAAGAAATAAAGAGTCGGGCATGCTCAAGAAAGATGAGAAGTGGTCATTCAAGAATGTAATAAACATTGATGATGACGACGACGATGATGATGTACCTGATGGTAGCTACCAGTTTGGTGCAAACAATGTTGGTTTTTCTGCTAGCACCTCTTTAAATAGAGAAAATTTTCGTGTCGCTGAGGATTTTGCAGATTTCACAGATCCTTCTGATGAAGAAGACTGCCAAAATGTTCAAGACAGTGCTACACCAGTTAAGTTATCAAAATGCAAGCGCACGTATTCTGGGAAAGATTCCACAAGTAACCGCTATGGTTTGGATACTGATTCAGAGTGCGAGTTATCTGGAAATGAATATCCTGACTGTGAAGTAGTGGAAGATTTTTCCGGTAAGATTCAAGAGTTGTGGGAAAGAGCTGTCTCCAGGAGAAAGAAAGATATTCGCAATGTTCATTCGGGTATTAGGGGTCATGATAGTACAACAAGTTGTACTGACAAGGACCTCCAAAATGCTGAATCAGAAGTAGCAACCAGGCACCATGACCATGATGAGCCCTCAGTTTTTCACACTGCTGGGAAATCCAATAGCAGAAACTATGGTTCTCCCCCGGTTAGAATAGAAACGGATTTTGCTTTCACCCATTTTTCTGATAATGCTGTAAATGATCAAGAATGCCGTGCAAATGGGAAATCTAAATCACAAGTGAAATTCCGTCCTTCATTCCATTACCCGGATTGTGAACCAGGAAGTTCCCGCCGGCACATGGAAAGAAGGAAAGATCCAGCTTCATCTAACTCTTCTTTCCAAGAGGAGCCAAATGAGAAATCCAATAATCCTACATCTACTGCAGGGAACAAGGTAAATTCTAAAGAGGAGAATGAAGATGGTCAGGTGCACATGAGTATCGTATGCAGTTTGCCTCCTGAGGATGACTGTTTAATTAGTGAACGTGAAAAGCTCAAGGAAACAGATGAATACAAAAGGGCAATGGAGGAAGAATGGGCTTCCCGACAGCAAGCACTGCAGATCCAGGTTTACAATCTTCACTTATCTGCTCGGGGCATTTCTAAGAAAAGTATTATCTGATGGTTGGGTTGTTGTGGAAATTCTAGTAATGGACTTGAGCATTAAATTCATTGTGTAAATATTTTATGTTTATCATGTGCTTGTGTTTTGCTTTTAGGCCGAAGAAGCGCAACGTGAACGTCGATTGCGGAAGAGAAAAAAAGCTGAAAGCATGCGTATGCTGGAAATGGAAAGAAGACAGAAGCAACGCTTAGAGGAAATGCGGAGTATTAAGCAGAAGGTATGTGAATTGCATATGTACTAGTACTTTCTTAAAGTATTTCTTGATTGAATTTCTGTAGAGGATGATTAAGTAATTTTTACTTTTAGGATGAGGAAAATATGAACTTGAAAGATACAATTCGCGCTGAAGTCCGAAATCAGCTGAAGCAAATTGAAGTTGGGTGCCAAAGTATGGCTTCGCTATTGCATTTGTTGGGAATCATGGTAGGGAGTTGGCCAAATCCATCCCCACAAGAGGTTTGTTGAACTAGCTGCTCTATATTTACATTGTTATGAACTTATGTTCACATTATCTTTACTCTTTTAATTTGTCTGCATGCTAACTTTAAATTGGTTTCAAGGTTCCAATACAATCACTCACATTTTGGAATTTTTTGACACCTGACCCATGATTTAGCTTGTAACATGTACTATCTGATTTGGTGGGTTGGAGAAAATAGCAAGCAATCCATTGTCTTGAACAATTTGTTAAGTAAATGGTGTGCTAACTGTTAGTATTCTTTCTTATGCTGTATATGCAAAGGGGAGGCATTTGGAATAGTGACTTGAAATCGATTATATTTTCAGGTACATGCAGCTTACAAAAAAGCCTTGCTGACCTTTCATCCAGATCGAGCCTCACGATCTGATGATATTCACAAGCTGGTTGAAGCTGAAGAGAAGTTTAAGTTTATCAATCGCATGAAGGAGAAATTCCCTCCTCCTTTGTGACAGTTGATTAAGTTTCAGTCTTGTTAAGATTTTAGTAGTCAATCTAGCTCTTACAAGGTGGAAAAAAATACTATTGATAGTTGAGATTAATATCATCTTGCATCCTCAGGTGATCTTTTTCCGTATATAGTAATTTTCCCGTAATAACTTTGTGAGCAAGTCAGTTATGCCTGGATAATGTAGTGGAAAATAGAAGTAGTTGTTTTGATTATTTTTGCATCCACACTACATTTATTCATAACGAGTGAAGCAGAGATCTGAACTCCAAACTGCCTTCAATGTCAGGCTCATTGCCAATCCTATCAATTAACCTCAATTTTTACCTAAAAAAGATAGATTGGCTTTGAATATATGTTGAGTATTTATTTTCTACATAAAACATAGGTCAGATTTTATTTGGTTGGCGAAAATTACACGGTAAAGGTTACATTTTTTCAAGGAATATTGGTGCATAATATCATGAAATTTTCAAAAATTTGTTTTTTCTCCTAACCTTTAAATTCGACGTATAAGATCATCTTCAATCATTTACATCAAACTCAAACCCATTTTTGAGTATACGTTATACCAAAAATTAGTTTTACTCCAATCATTTACACTAAATTCAAAATTTACACTATTTTTGAGTTTTTGTCTCACAAAATTTTTGCAGTAACACCATATTTGGTGTTGTTTCACAAAAAACACCAAAAATGGATTTACGTTTGGGGTATGATTAGAGTAGATTTTTACACCAAAACTCATTTTTGTGAACTTGTACGAGTAGTTTTAATGTAGTTGGATTTTGTTACTGGTTGGAAAAATTAATCAACTTCTATTAAGTTAGTAATTTTATTTGTAAGTTCAAAGTTTTGTACAAAATAAATTTTTGAAAAACTATTTTTTAGTATTTAATGAATATATGACTAATCTATGCGATTGTCAACACACAGTCGCTTACATTGATTGAAAAGTGAAGACTGAAAACCACTGTTCTCATTTTCGCAACGACAATGGCGTCCACCACATCCCGATCCCTAATCACCCCCCTCAATTCCTCAATCCAAAACCCTAACTACAACCGCAATCCATTCTCCACCGCCAAGCCTATTACAAGAAGTCACAGCATTCATATCCACGCCCGCGGTAGTGGCAGCAATGACGCAATCGAGCTGCAGAAGCTCATGCAAGATTCACCGTATGAGCTCAGTTCCAGAGACGCTCTGCCATCACTTCCGCGTATGCTCCCTCTATAGGATATAGTATTACTCTATTAATTTCGATTGATTTAATTCCGTTTCTGTGTTTTTCGAATTGGTGATTGTTTCAGGGCCTTTGACCTCTGCTCGACTTTCGAATTTGGCGGCGGAAGGGTCTCGTCTCCGCGTCGCCTATCAGGTTTTGCTCCTTATTCTGAAATTCTCTGCATGCAGTACATGTAATTCCCCTAAAGTAGGGTTGTAATTGGTGCCTTGTGAGTTGATTATCGTCTCTGCTACCTGGTTCTGATTTTGGTTGAATATTTTCCAAGGGCGTTCGAGGTGCATACAGCGAGTCTGCAGCCGAGAAGGCTTATCCGAATTGCGAGGCAGTACCATGTGAACAATTTGACACAGCTTTTCAAGTTAGCATCTAATTCCTTATTTGGTGTATTATGTTAATCTGATAATTATTATCTGGTGTAGTTGAAGCATGACTTCTTTTCTCTGATTATATATTTTCTGATATTTATGAATGCTGAGATCTAGTGCTTAACTACATCTGTACTACTACAGGCAGTAGAGAAGTGGCTGGTTGATAGAGCGGTTTTGCCTATTGAAAACTCGTTGGGAGGCAGTATACACAGGAACTATGATCTTCTGCTCCGGCATAGGTTGCATATTGTTGGAGAAGTTAAACTATCGATCCGACACTGCTTACTAGCTAGTCCCGGTGTGAAGATTGAAAATCTTAAAAGAGTGCTTAGCCACCCTCAGGTATCTGAAGCCCAATGAAACCAGGCCTTTGTTTCTGGAACACGAAGCTTACAATTTGTATGACTTGTTATTGCAGGCTCTTGCACAGTGTGAGAATACGTTAACTAAGTTTGGACTGGTTAGGGAAGCTGTGGATGATACTGCTGGTGCAGCAAAGGTACTATTATTTTTTTTTTCTTGTTAAAGTCTGATAATTATTTAGTTTTACGAATTACGTGGCTGACTCTCCCCCTCCCTGTGCGTGCGCATGTAGCATGTTGCTCTCCATGGATTTTATGATGTCGGAGCAGTTGCTAGCTTTAATGCTGCTAAGATCTATGGTCTAGATGTACTTGCTCAGGACATTCAGGTTTGTTTGTGGAGTTTATAGATATTATATTGCCATATGAGCTGCATAAATTTTTGCAGATATGGAACACTGTCATTTGTTTACCTTGTCTTCTCAGGATGATGCTGATAATGTCACTCGATTCCTTATGCTGGCTAGGGAGCCTATCATACCAGGCACTGATAAACCTTTCAAGGTTTGAATTATTTTTTGAGAGGATTGGCTAGAAAACTGATTGCTCATACTATAAATTTTTGAGCATCTTTAAAAATAAATTCCCCATCAAATTTTTTTCCTTTACCTACCTAGTCATTCATTCATTATATTACTTTTGCAGACAAGTATAGTCTTCTCATTAGAGGAAGGTCCAGGGTTTCTTTTTAAGGCACTGGCCGTATTTGCTATGAGGAATATCAATCTCACTAAGGTGAGTTCGTCTTTACTCCCTCGGAATGTCTTCAATATTTTCTTGTGTTTGTGTATGCCTCAACTGCAACGTATCTTTATCTGATACTAGATTGAAAGCCGACCACTGCCAAAGCAGGCTTTACAAACATCAGATGACAATGCCATGCCCTTTCCTAAGTAAGTACAGCAAATACCCATCTTGTAATAGCTAGACAAAAAAGAAAGTTCATCATACATACATAACTGTGTGTCAGTCACGGTTTTAGGCAGTTTCCCGGATTTGTTTGTTTGCATTACTTGTTGTGCTGTCTGGCTAATATCTTTAGTTTTTCAGGTTATTTGATGAAAAAGCAGATTCTTCAAAGTTCTGCTGCTATTATTTATTTTGTAATGATTGTTATCAGAGTTCACAATGTTTTTGATCAGATGGTGTAATTCTTGCATGCAGGTACTTTCCCTACCTTTTCTATGTTGATTTTGAAGCATCCATGGCAGATCAAAGAGCTCAAAATGCTCTTGGCCATCTGAAGGTTTGTGCTTCCCCTAATGTTCTGCCTACAAATTAATTCCTTTTCTTCCTTTTTTTGTGCTACAGCCCAATGTCTTGGTTTCAATGATTTTATTATGCATAATTCATTAACATTACAATGTACAATCTTGGCAGGAGTTTGCAACATTTTTGAGGGTTCTTGGCAGTTACCCTGCAGATATTGGCCTTCCATGACTACCAATTTTTTCAAGGTTCCTATATCTGAGAAACTAGTATGCTTTAGATCCTTGGCTATGCTTTTCAACTAGTTTACATTTGATTTTGGAGCAAGTAACTTTATGTAGTCTGCATTTCATTTCTTAGATTACTGATAAAACTTTTTAGTAACTATATGAGGGTTCATATGGACTAAGTTTTACATAAAAAGCTATAGTTGTTTTATCGGGTGAATCATCTTTTCTGTGACTCAGTGCTTACATGAAAAAAATAACTCGATATATAATGAGATAAATCCATTGCAGCTCAACTGAAATGCTGCTTCATCTTGACAATCTCTTCCATGGAGGAATTTGTTAGAGGGGCCTCTGATTTCTTGAGACTCCAGTAACATGTCAAAGATGAAGAGGACTCCACCATAGTTTGTACAGAATGACTGAATGAATTGCTAAGATGAAAGGGACGCAGTGATGGCTAAAAGGAGAATTATGACGTAGACCAAACAACTTATGCCCTTCTTGGTGTGATGAAGATAAGCATGGAATGACAGTTCCTTTGCATTTCCGTCCAAATTCTCTACTCCATTCCATCACATAAGCATCACATGACTGATGGAATTGCTAACATGGAAAGGGACGCTTGTGAGCTAAAATGAGAATTATGGAATAAACTGACAACTTATGCCCTTCTTGGTACGATGGGATGGAATTAAGGTAGGAATGAAATTACAATTCTTTTGCATTTTCATTCTATTCTCTACTCCATTCCATTACATGAGCATTCTATTTTATTATACCAAACAAATGAATGAAATGAAAGTAAGAATGGAAGTAGGAATTATCATCCATTTCCTTCTCTATTCCATTATAGGCCATCTACAACTGATTCCCTTAAACCCTTCATTCCCTTCACTATCCATGAACCCTTCGGCACATTTTTTTCCATTATTTATTTATCCCACCATACATTTCTATAATTATTTGTGGATTCCACATTTTTTTAATCTTTTTTCATTCCTTTATTTTGTAATTTATTCAACCCAATTTTATAAAAATGCAAAATTCATTATAGTCCAAAAATTACATTTATTGACATCTAAATATAAAAAATTGAAATCCTTGAATTGGTATTTTATTTAAAGCGATAAGAGTACCTAATTTAAATTGTAAATTTGTAATTACTCGTTGTGGCTAAAAGTTTACCCAAATGTGTTCGATTACATTGTGTTGGATTATGCCGTTGGTGGTGAAATTGTGAGATGGTTATTGACGTCGGAGGTATTCGTGAAATTGTGGTAATGCACTTTAGTGTGTGGGTTGGTTGCAGTAGCAGAGCTAGATGAGTTGGGGGTTTCTTTGTCAAATCAATTAATCACGTTTGGTCTTTTGTCGAGATAGTAACCTATGTGGCAGCGCCGATTGTTGGTTGTGAATCATATCACCGGATCTATACTGTTGTTAAAATTGAGTGGTTGAGCATGTTTATATTGTTGTTTGATCTAAGGACACAAAAAAAGCATGCCAAATCCAAAGGTATGGTATTTTTTATGAACCTTGAAAATTGTCTTTAAAATAAAAAACTTTTGAAATTGTGCAATTCCTCAACACGATTTTGGCAGACTTTGATTCTATGTGGCTGGTCGTGAAATCAATGTGGCTTAATCCCAACAAATCATACTTCATAAATGTTGAGTTGTTGACCAACTATTTAATTAGATGAAAAAGAAAAAATAAATCTAACCGCTCTAATTGTCGAAAATACTAATTTTATAAATATATGCATGTTTATATGTTATAGTATGTGAGGATTTTTATAATATCATTTTAGCTCATTTTTCGTGTAAGTCCAAAAATGTGAAAATGTTTTTTTTTGGAGGGCATTTAAGGGTGAAATTAGCATCTGGTTCCAAAAATGCATAAAAAAGATTATGGACTATTTCTGTGCGAAACTGAAAGATTAGGTACTCTCTCTGTCCCAACTAAGTTAGGGGTGTCGAAACGGGTAGCGGGTATTGGGAAACCCTCAACCCGACCCGCTACCCGCCGGGTAATGGGTACCCGCTACCCGACGACAATGGGAAACGGGGCGGGATCGGGTAGTTTGTTTTAAATTTTTGCGGGTATGGGTATACCAGCTACCCGCTCGGGTATACCCGTTATTTATAGGGGTTTGAAATATTTTATTTTAGTTAATTAGTTTCAAATCCATATATACTCCCCGATGATACACTTTATTTCCAATTATTTATCCGCTACCAAATGAAGGATTGCAAAGTCGGTGAAAGTGAAACTTTTATTAGTTTAATGTCTTTATATTAAAGATTTAAAATCTATAGACTTTTAGTTGAAGTTATATATATTTAGACTTTTGATGAAAGTGAATTATTTTTTATTTTATATTAGACTTTTGAATGGTGATTTAATTTTAGACATGCTTGATGTTTCTATCATATTTGCTTATTTGAAATTTTGATTTGCATTATATTTCATACATAGTCATATTATATTTAAGAGATGAGAAATCATCATATTTGTGCATAGTTAATAGTTGGAAATTATGCAAATACAACAAAGTAAAAAAAATATAAATCTAAAATCGTAGTGTAGCAACTAGCAACAATCCCAAAATTCATTCTATAATTTCAAACATGTACAAAAAATTATTGTATTAGATGACTAGCATTGATGATAAGTGAAAACTAAAAGCATAATACCGTTGAATAATATAATACACAATTCAAATTATGTGTGCGGGTTTGGGTACCCGCAACTGCGGGTTTGGGATACCCGATGCGGGTATGGGGTTACCCGTTTAACTATACGGGTCGGGATTGGGTAGTATAATATTGAAGTTTTCGGGTACGGGTACCCGCGGGTACTCGTTTCGACAACCCTAAACTAAGTTGAGTTGTATCGTCTTGGGATGTCTCAACTAAGTTGAGTTATTTCTTTTTTTGACAAAAAATAAAATATACAATTATTCTTATTTTATTCTATCGACTATTTACTCTTTATTTATCTTTTTTACTTTATTCCTTTTGTTGGGGATCGGTGGTGCACACCTGAACTCCACATAGTATGATATTGTCCGTTTCGGGCAAAGCCCTCATGATTTTGCTCTTGGGGTACTTTCGAAAAGGTATCGTACTAATGGAGTTGAAGTAGCCCATATATATAAGTCAACTTAATTGAGAATTAGGACGGAGGGAGTATATTCTTTTAAGTTAATGGTAAAGTAACTTTGTTTTCACTAACATTCCAGTCATGATACTTTTACTAATTTATAAAATTGTGATACGCTGCCATTGGAAGTTGGTGTGACTTGCCAACAATGACGGAAGCAGAGTGACGCCATAGAATATAAGAAATTTGAAGTCCGAACATTTCGTCTGCCTATAAAAGGGACTTTCGACTCATGCTTTAGAAACAGAATATCTCATGTGTTGAGACGAGATCCACCCTTTTCAAATATTCTACTACTCATAGACATGGCATCTAAATATGGCAGTGGAAATAGCTCATCATCGAAGCAGAAGGAGGAGGAAACGTCGAGTCTGGTGGCGGTAGGGGCGGCTGCTGTTGGTGTCGCCGCCGTAGCGTGGTGGGGCCTCTCCAGCTTGTTTGGTAGTTCTGATTCTTCTGATGAAAAGATGATGAAGGCTCCAGGACAAAATTATTCCATTCGGAGGAAGGATTTCGAGAGTAATCCTGCTGAATACTTCCGTAACAATCGCTCCAAACAATCTAAGTAAAACTATTTAATTATGATGAGTGGTTGGTTTTAATTAAGTTGTTTACTTTCACCTTAATGGTTATCATTCTCAGTTCTCAAGTATCCCTACGTTTTTTTTTTTTTTTTTTTTTTTGGTTTGTTTTTTTGTATCACTAAGTTTGATGTATTTTTATATAAATTATAATAGTAGTAGTAACATCTTTTGTCAAAATGAATCTGCTTATGACATCTGACGCCATATATGACTATTGCGCTACTATAATTGATTATGGAGTAATTTATAATCAAATCTTTGCAGATTTAATTTTATTTAATGTTAACGTAGGAGTAATAGTTTTTAGCTAATTGTTGAATCGTCAATACTACGACGCTGTCGGTGCAAAATTATGGTTATAGTTTTGAAAAATTGTGATGGCTCTTGTACTATGTTATTGAATTTTTTATCTTGAATTTAAATCATGTAAAACTTAAAAGAGGAGTCAAGATCGACACCAAAAAACTATTGTTGAAATCGTATATTTCATACGAGAAACTTAACAATCGTAATTATTTTTTCAAAACTGAGTTTAACCTCCTTAGTAAGCTTCATAGGAAATACCATAGTGTATATATCTTTATTGACTTTATGAAATCATTTACCCATAGAAGAAGGCTAGTCAATATTTATACATTTTATATTATCAGGCATCATTATCATTATTAGTTATTACTGACAATCATATTTTTAAAGTGACAAAGAATACTAAAAATGCTTTTAAAACTAGAAATTAGAATTAGTGGGGGGTAATAATGACATGACTTTTGTCGGACTAATTGGATTAGAGTAATACTCCTATAATTTATGGACTCCGTCCCACAAAAGATGTCACACTTGTGGGACGGCACGAGATTTTATAAGGTTTTATTTTGTGTGTTAAATAAAGAGAGAAAATATAATTTTTATATTCATGTGAGAGAGAACTTTTTCTAAAAAAGGGAAATGTGTCATCTTTTATGGGACAAACTAAAAAGGAAAGTGTGACATCTTTTGTGGGACGGAGAGAGTACTATACTAAGTAGTATACTACCTCCGTCCCCCAAATTTTGACGCAGTTTACTATTTCGGTCCGTCCCCCAAATTTTGACACACTTCACTTTTTAATATTTTTGGTAGTGGACCTCATATTCCACTAACTCATTCCTATTCACATTTATTATAAAACTAATATTTTAAAAGTAGGACTCACATCCTACCAACTTTCAACTCACTTTCCATTACATTTCTTAAAACCCGTGTCGGGTCAAAGTGTGTCAAAATTTGGAGGACAGAGGTAGTATATAAAAAGATATATGATACGTTGTGCTGATGTCCTCCTTAAAAGAGAGTGTCCATAATAGGGGGTTCACGACGGGGGTGGACGGCAGGGAGCCGCATTTGAGGCGAGGAAGGGGCGGTGGAGTCTCGGGCGTGGCGACTGCTGAGAGCCGCAGATTTTTTTTTTTTTCCAAATTTATTTCTATAAATACACCTATTTCTCTCATTTTTTTACATCCATATTTTCATTTCTCCAGATTTTACTTCTAATCCAATTAAAATATACCAACAATCTATAAAAATGTGATTTGTGATTGTGGCGTGTTTATTGGACTAGACAAGATTTTGTGGCTATGGAAGAATTTTTGTGGCTATGCTTAACGGAATCGTGGCTGTGCCACCCTATTGTGGACACTCTTATTAGTGTGAGCGACATATGACCATGCGTCCATGCCACCAAATTATTCTTCTCTGCAATGTTTTAAAAACCGGACCGGCCAGTGAACCGGTGAGGCTACTGGTTCACGGTTCAACCGGTTCGATCGGTTCAATCACTGGTCGAACCATTTTACCGTATAAATATAAAACTAATATACTCTTATAAAATATATTAAATTTAGTGAGTAATAAATTAAAGTAATTAATAGTAATATATAACAAAAATATGTATTAAACATTTTAAGTAAATTAAATATTACGAGTATTTAAAATAAGTGAATGGTAAAATTTAAATAATTATTAAATATATAAATTTTTAATTAGTGTAGCCAATAAAAATACATATTTTACATATATAAATAGATAAAATTCATAGTGTGCATGCTTTCTATTTCATTTTTTTTGTCCCCTCCTGTTCTCAATATCAAATCACCCAAATAATATTTTGCATGTTTCTACAATTATTTCATTATTAAGTTCTTTCTCCATCCTTGAATAAGAATTTTATTTTTCCATTTTAGTCTATCCGCCAATAGAAGTCCCGGTTCACTTTTATAATAAATGTTAATAGGGTCCCACCTTCCACTAATTCATTCCACTCATATTTCATTTAAAACTAATATATAGAGGTAAGACTCCTATTCCACTAACTTTTTTCCACTAACTTTTCTTAACATATCTTAAAACACACGCTGCCAAAAAATGAGTCTCCTAATGGCTGACAGAGAGAGTACTATGTTTTGTAAATTTAGATTCTCCATGTCTTAGTTCTAGATTAGTTTTTCTCTATTCCACCATACATTTCTATAATTATTGTGGATTCCACATTTTTTTTAATATTTTTTCATTCTTTTATTTTGCAATTTATTCACCCCAATTTGATAAAAATGTGCAATTCATTAAAGTTCAAAAATTATATTTATTGACACCTAAAACATAAATGACTGAAATCCTAAAACCATACTCTCTCCGTCCGCGATTAGGAGTCCCGGTCACTTTTACGCATCTATTTTATAAAAATGATAAAAAATAGTTAAAGTGGAGAAATAGTAAAATAAAAATGAGAATAATGTTGAGAAGACCCTTGTCAACATTAAATTTCAACCTTTGCAAAACAAAACAAACAAAACATAATGATTATTTAAAACTTTAACTCTATACATGGGGAACACAATTTGAAAGTAAGAATGGACAAAATATAAGATCCTACACAAAACAAAAATGGCAAACTTGTGTTAACAAGTTTCTCTCTCTAAATCTAAATTGCATTTCTGTTGAAGATAAATGGAGAACGACAAGAACTCTCCCGCCACGAGCGAGTCACATACGTCGACGTTTCGCGCCGGAGGTGAGGGAAACTTGAGCGGAAATGTGGGGATGGTTTCCCAAATGGCGGGGATGCATCCCCAAATGTCCTCGTACTACAATATGTACATTTAGATGGATGGGATGAGTGGGATGATGCCGTGAATGATGCCCGGGGCAGCGGGGATGACACCAACTATGAGGGGGGGGGAGGAATGACACTAGCGGGGATGGGGTAATGATGCCCGGTATGATGCAGACCATGCCTGTTGTTGCCTGGAGGGAGGGGGGTAGCAGGGCCCCCCAAACACCTAGGGACAATGTATATCGCCCATATATGGATTTATTGTCTAGTGATTCCCCCCAAAGTACTCCTATGGATACTCAGTTCACCGGCATCGACACTTTCACTTTTGAGGAGTTGGGGCTATCTCCGGTCAGGAAGACTCCCAGTGAGGCAGAGACAGCGGCAAGGGGCAGGGGCAAGGGCAGGGGCAAAGGCAAGGGCAAGGGGAAAGGCCCGACCTCTTTCTCGCGTACGGGGGCCTAGGAGGATGTGGAGGAGACGAGAAGGAGGACCATCTGAACCGTGGCGGAAAACGTCGCGCTGGCGAAGGCCTGGGTCGGTGTAGTCAAGGATCCCTACTCGGGGCTAATCAGCATATCGACAGAATGTGGTTTCGCATTAGTGAAGGCTACCTCAAATTCAAACCTGCTGATGGGAAGCCTCACGGTCCCGAGCAATGCCGGAAACAGTGGGATCGTTTGAGGCCTAAGCTTAGTCGATTTGCCGGCCTCTACCAAAACAACCTCCGCCAGGCAACCAGTGGTATGTCCGAGGACGATGTGAAGAACCGCGCCATGCAGCAGTACCCCGACAGGTCGTTGAAGTTCCGTGAATTCGAGCATTGGAAGGTCTTTCTCGTGGTGAAGAATTCCCAAAAGTTTTGTGTGGGGGTTGAAGCAGGCTGACCGAAGCAGACGAAGATCAGCGCTTCCGGTGAGTACAGCAGCAGTGTCAGTTCGCACGAACTCCCCAAAGCCGAGGCAGTGATCCTGACCCCTCAATCGTCTTCCCGCCGCCGTCGCCCGATTGGGCAAAAGAGTGCGCAGCGGATGACAAGGGGAAACGCTAGCGGGTCCGACGAGGTCCAATCGGAGGCCCCTCAAGAGTACAACAATATCACCCGCGCGCAGCAAATGGCTAGTCTGGTATAGACCATGCATAGGTGGCATAACACGACCGATCCTTTCTACAAGAGGATGTTGAAAGATGTCATCGACACATTGAGGCGTGATTTGGGGATGCCACCCACGCTCGATGATGGCGCCGAGACTAGCAGCGGGGACGACAGGGACGACGCGGAGGATGAGGACTGAACCGGGGATCACATTTGTAGCTTGTGGTTGTAATTTTTTTTTTATGACTATGTAATTTTTTTTATTTAATTATGTAAGTTTTTTTTTTTAATGAAGTTGTTGCATTTTCCACGTCCGTATTCGTGTCGAAATTTTAATTCCGTAACGTAAATTGAATAGTTGTGAATATTTTTTATTGGGGGAAGTCCGCGCGGGAAGGGCGGATTGTGCAGTGGGAAGTCCTTATCACATTTCACTTTTACTATTTTTGGTAGTGGACCCCACGTTCTACTAACTCATTTTCACCCACATTTTATTGTAAAACTAATATAGAAAAGTAGGACCCACATTCCACTAATTTTTTCAATCCATTTTTTATTACGTTTTCTAAAACCCGTGTTGGGTTAAACGGTGACAAATTATAAGGGACGGAGGGAGTATTAATTATCACATTTTGCAATTATTATTCGATTCTTATTAATTTTCTCATTTCACCTTTTAGTATATTTGGTAAGGGGACTTCGTTTCTCACTAATTCATTCCACTTATAATTATAACTCCCTCCATTCTATAGTGATGAAAGCGTTTTTTTTTCGGCACGGGGATTAAGAAAAATTGTGTTAGTGAGTTAAGTAAAGGGAGAGTAACGTGAAAAATGAAAAAGATAGAGAGATGAAGAGAGAATAAAGCAAGCGAGATAAATTACTCTATTACTATGGAACGTACCAAAATAATAAAATAACTCTATTATTATTAATTTATAAAATTAGGATTCACATTTTATTAATACTCCCTCCGTCCCATAAAAGTTGAGTAGTATTCCTTTTTAGTCCGTCCCAACAAAGTTGAGTCATTTCCTTTTTTAACAAAAGACAAAACATCTAATCACTCTTACTTTATTCCATCATTTACTTTACTCTCTCTTATCTTTCCTACTTTTTTTATCTCTCTTATTTATTTAATATAAATTCTTAATCTCCGTGCCCAAAAGTTTTGTCTCAACTTTTATGGGATGGAGGGAGTACATTATTTCTTTAGCAAAAATAAAAATGAGATAATTATGATTGTACATTCGCGCTGCCAATGCAAGATGACTCCTACTACATATTCTTGCAGTTAGCATTATATATAAACGAAATTTCAACCATTTTATTTGTCTGTATTCCGTTTGTTTTTATTAATTAATTTCTTATGTACTAAAGATTGTGATTATGCACGCCATTAACGATTTGAAGGGGAGATATAGACCATCAAATTCTGTTCCTACATGCGTAATGCTTTCTTTATTTTGCAGCGAATGAAGCATTTGTTTCTATTCCAATCTTATTTATGTCCATTTTATTATTTTAACTTGGTGAATATTTAATGTACTTCGCCATTCTTTTTCCTATAGTCATGGCATTCCAGTCTGGCAGTGGAAATAGCTCATCATCGAAGCAAACGGAGTCATGGTGTCGACTCTGAAGTTCGCTGCCGTGGCATGGTCGGCCCTACCCGACTTGTTTCATCGTTCTGAATAATGTTCTTATTTTTATTGAAAAGGCTAGGGGAATTGAGCATAGTAAGACAAAAAAAATGTAGTACTAGTATATAAGTATCGATCACGTGTAATAGAACGAAAGGATTATAAACTAATTCGTTTCTTACGTATTTAATCTATGGATTATTTCTTTGCTACTTGCACTACGTGCCGAAGACGCGATATAGGACTGCTTGATATATAATAATTTTGTTAATCATATTTTGAAATTAATAATTAAGTTCCAACACGAGATTACAATACACACATATATAGCCTAAAGATGTACACAAAACATGCACCTAGTGAAGATCAATCGGCTCATTGGAAAGTGGGCAATTAACAAGCAAACAATCAAGCTTTTCATCTTCTCCCGAATTCCCACTCTAGAATGAAAATTGCACCTTTTCTCACTTATATAAATAAAAGCCTATGCAGTGTGCACAATTCCAAAAGTAATTACTCACAAAATCACAAATAATACTCCTGGTATTAATTCCTATATCGATCGGTCAAGAGCTAGCTGGCATAAGCATGGGTGCTGCCATTTCTGTAGCGGCGGTTGCAGCCGGAGGCGTGTCTGCCTTGCTATCCGGTGGAGTGGCCGGCCTCTCCGCCTATGCCCTTACAATGCTAGTGGAGTTGGCGTTCAACCTCCTCGGTTCCAACCAAAGAGCCATAACCACTGGAGATGATTCTGATGACTAATGTTAGCTATCAATTAGGGTTTTGGGGTTGAGATTATTTTTCACCTTAATCTTTCTCACTCCCTTCAAAATCCTTCTTTTGTAATAGCCTTTTAATCTAAGCTATCTGTTTGTCGATTTTAATCTGAAAGTAATGGTGTTGTGGTGTCCAGCACTAGTTTAATGAAATGTTACTTTGTTTTATGATTTAAAGCAATTTCTTATCTCTATTCATAACCAATACTCCATGCTACTACTAAGATTGCAACACATGAATAATTAATTATGCCGATTAAAACGAGCTTTTATTGGCATTATTCATATTGCTGCAAACAATTTGTTTCTCTAAAATTAATTCGTCCTAGTTCAGAACCTGCACTACAATTTGGCCCCAATATTTCTGGCTTATAATACTGTAGTCTCTATCAACTTCACTATATTGTTTTTATTAAACTAGTATTAGTAGTATTATAAATGTAGTTTCAACGATTATTTAATTTCTCAGCAAGTACTCCCTCCCTCCGTCTAGATCACTCACTTTCGATCAAAGGACACCAAAAAAGCATGCCAAAGTATTTTCTACAAACTTTGAAAGTGGTCTTAAAAATCATAAACTTTTAAATTATCAATTTTCACACGACCCAAATAGAAATCTTTCAGCAAACTTTGATCCTATGTGGCTAGCAGTAAAATCAATGTGGCTTGGTCTCTGATATGAATGAAACAACATCGTTTCAACATTGAATAAGCTGTCGCCTAGATCTGTTAGGTATAAAGAATGATCAAATGTGATAAATTGAACCTATCTTAAACTTTATGATTTTTAATACCATTTTCAAACTTTGTTAAAAATATCACAATTTGTCCAAATTTATGGTTTTTAAGAATATTGTATTCTTTGATTTAATTGTTTAAAGTATTACTCCTTTGGTCCCTATTAATTATCACATTTTGCAAAAAAAAATTCGATTATTAATTTTCTCATTTCACTACGAACTCATGCCATTGATAATTATTATATATTATTGTTAATTTATAATACTAAGCAGAAGGAGGAGTCATATTGCGACTCTGAAGTTCGTCGCCGTGGCGTGGTCGGCCCTATCCTGACTTGTTTCATCGTTTTGAATAATGTGCTTGTTTTCACTGAAAAAGGGAACTGATCCTACTGTGACAAAAAATATACTCCTTCGGTCCCTTAATAATTCCCTTAATAATTGTCCATTTTAGTTTTGACATGAGTTTTAAAAAATATAAATGAAAGTGAGTTGAGAAAGTTAGGAATATGGGTCTCACTTTTATTAACTCTTAGTTTAATAATAAAATGTTAGTGAAATCATGTAGGCCTGCTTATTCGACCGGTTCCGGTTCTAATCGGACCGGTTGACCGATTAACCGGTTTTAAATTTTCATAAATCCTAGAACCGGAACCGGAACCGGAACCGGAACCGATGTGTAATTTTAATCCGAATTTATTTATAATTTTAAATAGTTCAATGCTAAAAAAATAATAAGCCAACCTCTAGAACTATAACAAATAATACATAAAAAATCAAGTAAATACACAAAAGTACAAACCAACAATACAATAATATTCATATATGGATAAGAGTGATGTCAAGTGTAGTAAGTCGGACTAGTTTATGTTAGCAATTTTTTAATAAAAAAATAGTTCTAAACTTTAGCAATTTTTTTAAAAAATAAGTTTTAAAATTGAGTTCTATTTCCGCTTTTTGGCTAAACAAATATTCAATGGAAATTTCTAATATTACTAATTGATCTGGTTGTGACTTTTTGGTTTATAACGGAACAGTTAATAAATTATTCACAAACATGTTAAAATCGTATATTAAATGAATTGTTACATATATTTGTTATAAAGTTAAATTTCTATCATATGAAATGATATTGTAATTGTATAAGTTCTTTTGGAAATTAAAAACAAACTTATGATGCCTTACTTATTGTAGTTAGTTCATCAAAAATTGATTGGGGAAATAATTGTAGATTCAAAGTATTACGGTTTAAACATTTTAAATACTTCAGAAACAAAGCTCGCAAATCTAACACTTTTTAAATCTAAAAACCACTTAATGTTTCAAATTATGTTATTTTAATTCAAAATTAATTCAATCAAATTAGATTTATTAGTATATTAAATTATAAAAAAATAAAATTGAATTATAATCCGGTTCCCGGTTAGGAACCGGAATCGACCGGTTCCGAACCGAAACCGATTTTATTTAAAAAGTTGGAACCGGAACCGGAAAATTCGGTTCCGGTTCCTCAATTAACCGGTCGGTTCCGGTTCCGATTCCGGTTAACCGAGAACCGGAGAACCGTTTAAGCACCCCTAAAATCATGTACCTAAAAATGAAAATGGATAATTAAAGGGAGACAAAGATAAAAATGGCAAAATTGGACAATTAATAAGAGACAGAAGTATAAGTATCAATCACGTGAAAGGAGTATAAACTTAATTAGTTTCTTAGGTATTTAATCGATGGATTATTTGTTTGCTACTTGCAATATGTGCCGAAGACGCGGTGTATGACTACTTAATATAATGAGTTTGTGAGTCATATTCTAATGCTTATACCACCCTAATTCAAAATCAATACCAAATTTCCACCCTTAGATTTTAAAATAAGTGAATGAGATTAAATCTTACGAATCTCAATAAATAGTAGACAAAATATCAACAAAAGGGTAATATCGTCATGATGTTATCATATGATAATGTTCGTGAATGTTTTTTTATATCAACATAGTGTATTACAAATATCAACAATATGACATAAGATTATCAACACTAGTACAAGAAAATAAACACATATTTATTGAGATTTTTACTTGTTTTATTGAGATTTTTTGATGTATTTGTTGATAAAAATCTGGTTATCAACATTTACGAAAACTAAAATAAAAAATATCAAATTTCATCATTCGAATGTCGTCGGAACATATGCAATTTACATCTCGTTGGAATCCTTATAAAATTATCTTTAATTTGATATATTTTTTGCGAAAAAATAATTTAAATCGAGAGTGTTACGTAAATTTAAAGTTTTAAGATGATTTTAATGAGTGAGAATTGACATTAATATCCTCGAATTTTATTTATTAATTTTATTAATTAAAAATATAATCCTTATGACGTTATTTCACTATTAGATCTTCTAATTTAATAGCTAAAATTAAGTCGTAATTTGAGATAGACTAATTAGTTACCAATGGATAAGTCCGGGAGTTTGTTGATCGTATTTTGAAATTAATAAATTACTAGAAAACATGCACCTAGAGAAGATCAATCGGCTCACTGGAAAGTGGGCAATTACAACAGAGTTTGGTTGTGTAGTTTAACAAGCAAACAATCAAGCTTTTCATCTTCTCCCGAATTCCCACACTAGCATGAAAATTGCTCCTTTTCTCGCTTGTATAAATAAAAGCCTATGCACAGTCCCTAAATCAATTACTCACAAAATTCCCAACGCATTAATTTATGGGTGCTGCCATATCTGTAGCGGCGGTGGCTGCCGCAGGCGTGGCTGCCTTGCGATCCGGAGGTGTGGCCGGCCTCACCGCCTATGCCCTTAAAAAGCTAGCGGACTTGGCGGTCGACCTCCTTGGTTCCAAGATAAGAGCCGTAACCACTGCCAGTGGCGGATCCAGGGGGGTGCAGGAGGGGGCGGTCGCCCCTTCCCGGCGGCCAAGAGCGTCGAATGTTCATAAAGGATTGACCGGAAAAAGCCATAATATATCGTCCCCTCCGCAAAAAAAATTGAGGAAGAAGAAATCCTGTGTCTGATGTTAGCTATCAATTAGGGTTTTGGGGTTGAGATTAATTTTCACCTTAATCTTTCTCACTCCCTTCAAAATCCTTCTTTTGTAATAGCCTTTTAATCTAAGCTATCTGTTTGCTGATTTTAATCTGAAAGAAATGGTGTTGTGTTGTCCAACACTAGTTTAATGATATTTTACTTTGTTTTATGAATTTATTCAAAGCATTTTCGTATCTCTATTCATAACCATTACTCCATAATTCATGTTTGTGCGGGTAGTAGGTGATGTTGATCCTTAATAGTATGCTACTACTAAGATTTTAACATATAAATTAAAGATTAACGTCATTTAAACACATAAGGAATTGACTAAACTGAAACACGAATAAAATTTTCAGCATGATTTATGTTAACATCAAAGTTGAAATATTTTATATGAGTTATGTATTTATCCTAATTAATTATGCTGATTCAAACGAGCTAGCTTTTATTGGCATTATTCATATGCTGCAAACAGTTTGTTTCTCTAAAATTAATTTGTCCTAGTTCAGAACCTGCACTACAATTTGGCCCCAATAAATATTCAGGCTTCAAACTCTAGTCTCTAACTATTTTGTTTTGATTAAATTAGTATTAGTAGTATTATAAACGTAGTTTCAACGATTATTTTATACTTCCAGTTATTTAATTTCTTAGGAAGTACTCCCTTGTCTAGATCTCTCATTTTCTTTTTATTTATCTCATCTAAGTTCCTCATTCATCATTACTATAAATTAAAATATAAAGTCTAGTTCCTCTTTTCGCACAAATAAAGTTTCATAAATCTTTGGTCTAAAAAATACCTCCTATGTCCCACATAATTTTACCCAGTATTTCATTTTGGATCGTCCCACATAATTTTATCCATTTCATTTGATCATTTTTGGCAGTGGACCTCATATTCCACTAACTCATTCCTACTTACATTTTAATATAAAACTAATACTTTAAAAGTAGAACTCACATCCTACCAACTATTTCAACTGACTTTCCATTACATTTTTTAAACCCGTGCCGAATCAAAGTGTGTAAAATTATGTGGGACGGAGGGAGTAGAACATTTTTCATAAGATGGAGAGACTATGTCGAGAATACGATTTTGCACACCAATGGAAGGAAACATAGACCATCTGTATTCTATTCTCTATACTAGACTACTGCATCATGAATGCTCTACTTTTAATTTGCATCGGTTAAAGCACTTATTTAAATTTTTATGTGACTTGGTGGAGTACTCCTACTTTTTATTGTATTTGAAAACATATTATTGGAAATTTGGAAATTACAATAGAATTTTCAATATTTTTCTAAATGAATAATGAATTCAAGTTATCCCCTCCCTTTATATAGGGTGAAAAAAAATCTTAGCATATCTTGTATGATTACATAAAAGATGTTATAAACATATAATCTTCTGTTTTTTTAATTCATACCAACAGTCCGCTAATTAATTGTGTGCAGTTAAAAAGTCGAGTTTCAATTCAAAATTAAGCAATTAATGCCTCCATTATATTCAGTTTATATCACGAATAAATAAATGGATTAATGAGACATTTCCGGCTCTATAAATAGCCTCTCCCCACTTCAGCATTTCATTATCAACTAAGTAGATTACTTTTCAGCAGTATCATAGTCATGGCATTCCAATCTGGTAGTGGAAATAGCTCATCATCGAAGCAGAAGCAGACGGTTGACGATGAAGGAGCGATGTCTGCCCTGAAGGCTGTAGGGGTCGCTGTTGGTGTTGCCGCCGTGGCGCTGTGGGCCATCTCAAGCTTGTTTGGTAGTAGTTCTGAGGAAAAGATGATGAAGGCTCCAGGAAAAAATTATTCGATTCCGAGGAAGGATTTCGATAGACATCCTGCTGAATGGTTCCGTAACAATCGCTCCTAATTAATTATCATGTGTGGTCGAGATTAATTTTCAGCTTAATGGTTGCTTATCATTATCAGTATCCTACTTATGTGTCTTTCATTGTCATCTTAAGTTTCATCTATAATTAATCACATCTTATTGTCTAATTTAATCTCTTTGTTTTTATGGATTGTATGTTTGCTAATTCCGAAACATGACCAGTGAGCGATCAAATTACTACTACCATTTGCATAACTAGTATATTTATATTAAAGAACATCTCTATCTCTTCTGAATTTGGTGCTATTTATCTTTGCTACCAATTAGCACCCTAAATATACGAAACATATACGTTTAATATTTGACAAACCTTGGAAATTCGACCAGATGTCTTCATTTTCGTATTAGATTCAATTATTATTCTCTAAATCTTTGTAGCATTATATTTACCATATGTTAGTATATAAAATCTTGTTTCTATACATTTCCTACTTAATTGTAAATATAGAGAAATTAGGACTATAATTTTAATGATAAATATAAAATAATTAAAAAAATATTGTCACATCATTTGTAATGTAACGTGGGGTTAATTACACTCAAAAAAAATAAGGACGTTACCAATGTTTTAAATTAGTACAAAAAATTTTAAGCTCACGTGAATGGGAAAAAAAAGTTTCATTTGTGTGCTAAGTTAATTCATTCTGTTATATGACAAAATGTTTAATGTGGTTCAAATCTTGTTAAGATTCAAATAGTTTAACTCTGAAAGATAATTTGACAAAAATCAAATATTTTCGAAGGATAATGTAAAATTGTAAATACTTATAGGGAGGTGATTAATTGCTAACTAATTAACAATCTAAAATTGAGACTAATTTTTAACCATTAGATTAAAAGATCTTGTGGTTGATATAATGCCAAGTGTAATATATTTTAAATTTAAATAATTATTAATTAAATTAAAAGCGTATTAATCTCAAATCCTATATGTAGTAATTATAACTAACTACTTTCTCTCTACTCAAAATCATCTTAAATCTTTAAATTTACGTAACTCTCTCAATTTAAATTATTTTTTCGCAAAAAATATATCAAATTAAAGATAATTTAATAAGGATTCCAACGAGATCTCAATTGCATATGTTCCGACGATGTTCGGGTGATGAAATTTGATAAATTATATTTCAATTTTCGTACATATTGATAAGCAACTTTTAGCAACAAATGCAACAAAAAATCTCAATATATTGTAGGCAAAATCTCAAATATTATGCATGTCCAATCTCAATAAAAATGTGTTGATATTTTCTTGTCCTTGTATTGATATTCTAATGTCATATTGTTGATATTTGTAATACACAATGTTGATATCAAAAAACACCCACAGAAAATTATCATATGATAACATAATGACTATATTACCCTTTTGTTGATATTTTGTCTACTATTTTATTGAGATTTGTGAGCTTTAATCTCATCCACTCATTTTAAAATCCAAAGGTGGAGATTTAGTCTTAATTTTGGATTAGGGTGCTATAAGCATTAAAATAGGACTCAATACTTATATACTGCAGATATAGGGAGAGTGTTATATTGCTAACTCAATACCTAATTGTTAACTACAACTAAATAATAGCCATTAGATATTCAAATTAAGGGCCTAGATCATCAACCAAGAAATATCAATACGATCAACAAAAAACGTCAATAAAGCCATAGAATTAATTTCATAAAATATCAATAGGGGTATTAATGTCAATTAACTACATGTTTAGTTATAACTAACTTTTAAAAGAAATCCCAAAACTTTAAATTCATATAACATATATCAAATTAAAGATAATTTTATAAGGATTCCAATGATATCATATATGCATATGTTCCGACGTCAAAATTTGAAAAAAAATTCAAAAAATTTTCAATTTTTTCGTAAAGCAGAAATGTCAACATACTATATAAAATATGTCAATATAATACATGTAGAATGTCAATATAAGCAATGGGTTAACATTCTTAAAGCATCGTGTTGACATTCTCAAAGCATTGTGTTGATATTTCCGAAACACTATATTGACATTTTCATCTAAAACCCTAATTTGGCATTTTTTTTTTATCTTTTTTTATTTTATTAATAAAAATAAAAATTAAATGTGGCAAATTGTAGACCACAAGTTTTCTAAAATCCTATGGCCTTAAATTAGTTATAGTTAGCAATTAAATGATGATTTAGCAATTGATCACTCCCCTATAGCTAATTGTAGATTCGTAATACAATCAAGCTTGCAATGTACTCATTTATTTCTCATTTAGTATAAACATATCCTAGTACAATGTTACGCACACATATAAGCATTTGCAACGACGGACTCTTTTATCATGCCACCACAGAATGGGTCGAGCAAAAGCTTATGCGCCGTCCCCCCGAACTTGTATATCATTACTTAGTCTTCTGTTTGAATAATTACGTTGGCCAGATCACAGTTGGCTTGTACTGGATTTTGCTTTTATCTTAGTTTTATTTTCTTTATTTTTTCAATTTTGTTTTATAATTGTTGAATATAATTAATATAATAAGAATATAAATTCACAATATATCCACTATTTTTTGTTAAATAAAGAATGTTGTAAAAAGTGCTGACACATTAAGTGGCTGGCAAAATTGTAGATGGCTTAAATTGGCATAGAACATGTCTATTAACTTTTTTTTATAGATCAGAAAACCAACTATCCATGAAATAAGAAGAATTATGGGTACAATAACACAAACTACAACAGATAAAAATTAAACTAAATCAAAAACTTCATCCATGAATCTGTACAGATGGGATGAAGCAAGCACCTGTAGAGCATCCATCTGGTCTTCAAACAATTAAAAGATAAAAATTACCAGAACAGACAGGGTTGTCATCTTCATCGTCTTCTCTTCTTATTTTTCCCCAACTGGCCAGACTTGAATGCATGCTCCTGTTCTTGGAGGAAAGCTCTATACTTTCCATACACCTCAGTTTTTTCTTCCTGCATTCGCGCCTTCTCCCGTTCCTTCACCTCAAACAAGAAGTGGTTATCTTTCCTTAGTTCACGCACAGCACCTCTCGCCTCCTGCTGCAGTTGTTTCTTCAGCTTCTTCCTCTCCACTCGCTCCCGATCTGGATCATAATCTCTTCCCTTCACAAAGCTGCCACATTTCCACAATCCCACCATCAGCCACTTAAAAAACTTAATCTACTTGTAAGGGAAACTGACTTACTTGTCCTCAAACTTTGGAATGGCTGTTTTGATAACCTTCTGCTTTCGGATTCTCAGAGGCAGTCGCAGCGACTGGTACTCCTCAGATTTGGTCTCGATAAGCTGTGCAACATCTTTGAATTCTTTCTTCAATGCATCCGGTATCAGATCTTCTTCTGCCAGTCCGTGTAATATTTTTGCCATTGGCAAAAATATCTCCGGGAATGACTTGAATCCCTCGTAAATGTCCACAAATCCTTTAAGGTTCCTAATTATTGCACAAAGTATGCTCGCCCTGCACATATATACAAACAAACAATTGCAATCTATGATAATTAACATCCTCACCTGATATCTATCAATTAAATAACCCAAAATAATCTATTATCAAGCTTGTGATAACAAAAATATGAACTTTTAAAAAATTCTTACCTGAATTTGTCCGAGGTAAAATAAGGAGAATCATCTGGCAAGTCCATTAGTGTTAGAAAATCCAAAGAGTTAATCTCTTCAACTTGTCCTTGCATATGGAGTAATGACCTTAGAGCCTTTAATTCCATAAGATGGCATAACTGTGTCAATAACAACATTAAGTCATTGTCATCCAAATTCCAGGCACCTTAACTATAACCAAATAAGTGAAGGCAAAACCACATTTAAGTGCTACCGAGTTGTGAAGAAAAACCTGAGAAGCTTCGTATCTTTGTCTGTTAGTTAGAGCTGCCATTAACATAGTCTGCAAGAATGTAATAGCCTCAGGGCAGAACTTTTGGGATTGTCTACTGACCTGCAACAGTTTGCCATTGTAAGTACAGTATGAAAGAGAAAGTTACAGAGAGAGACAGAGGGGGAGAGACATTAAACTTCAAAAACTCATATGCGCTAGGAATCAATTCTCACTTCACTGGAAATGCAATATTGATAAAACCATTTGCAAGAAAAGATTTTCAGGGAAAAAATGCTGATATTTGCACCTGTAGAAATGTATGTTCACTATTTCTCAACAAACATAAATCTATATGAAGTTAAAAAATCACAGTTATTATTGACCACTGAGTTGAAGCTGGAAAAGATAAGAAATAGAAAAGAAAAAATAATAAATCAAGGTAATCTATTTATTTATTCCGAAAGAAAAGCCACACAATCAAATTCAATTAGACCCGGGTCATTTATTCCGAAAGAAAAGCCACACAATCAAATTCAATTAAACCCGGGTTATAAAAGTCGTGTATGGGGCACATGGTAGAGAAGGGAAAGGAGAGTGGACGAACAAAATTCTACAGCACATTTGCCCAATTTAAACTATCAGTCCCAGAAATGTGCCACTTAGGCACTACAAAATGCTTTAATTTCTGGAAATGCATTATGTACTGGAAGAGTTAAAGAAACCTCCAAACTCGAGCAGCATGGAGAAAATTATGTATGAATAAAAGTCAAAAGGATGATCTCACAGATAGCAATAAAGAGCACAAGAAGGAGCCAATCGCAATATCTCGGCCAGAAGTTATCGGACACCGCATAAGGTATTCAGAAATCAACAGGATAGCAGGAGTCATAACAGCATGGCGGAAATCAGAGCATGGAAAAATCATAGACCACAGCCTCATGAGGAAAAGTGTCTTGAGAGATGGCCAACAATTATTTCCTGTCATGGAAAAAAGTGTTAAGAGGTAGATTAATAACAATAAGAGTCCACACATCAGCAGATGATCCCCAAAGATGTAACAGCTAAAAAGGTTTTTTTTAATGTAACATTTTTATGGGCGATGCAACCAACCTGTATTCTTAATATCCTGACAGAACAGGGTACGGGTACGAAGCAACCTCTGACGAGCACAAATGGCTGCAAAGTACGGGATCTCGGTACTCATTTCCATTAGCGGCTTGACGAGCAAATTAAGTAACTTGAAATTTAGTGGCTTTGTGCTTGCTAAAACAGCAAAGTATTGCAACAATACGCCATAGAACACCTGGAATCCAATTCAATCGATATATTACAGAAAAATACAGTATAATTTCAAGAATAATAATAACACAACCAGGCAACACACATATCATACCTGCATCTTTTTCCGATTCTCGGCAGCAACAGCAATAGCATTATATGTTCGAATCCTCCTGATAGCTTCCACAACTTGATCATCAGAAAGATCTTTCAGTAAGGCACTAAATTCTTCAAAATTTTTTGGAGCTTCAATTGTGTATGGAAGCTCCCCTTTCTTATGCACATCCTCTTTAAGAATCGTTTTCACTCCGAGAGCACCTGCATCATTATTTTGATTTCCCTTGGTTTTTAATATCTTCTTCTGGTTTTCCACGATAACTTTTTTACCAGTAGCATCATCACTGCCATTGTCTTCTTCTTCATCCTCCGAATCAATTTGTTCTTCATCACTCTGTTCCCAGTCCTTGAGAGACTGAGCCTTTTCATCTTCACCACTGCTCTCTTCTGATCCTTCTTCCTCCTCCTCATCATCATCTTCCTCGTTATCATCATCTTCTTCATCTCCAGAAGTTGGAGCATCTTCCGTCTCAGGATCAGTAACACCATCTTTTTTAAGTAAGTCATCAATCCAGACAGCTTTAGTCTTTGGAATGGCTTCAGAAAAGGAATCACCAAGATCATCCCCAGATATATGACTAATCTGTTTTGAAGCTTCACCGTCATCATCTTCAAAATTCTCAGCATCTTCATCGCTGGAATCATCACCAGCAGCCATCCTTTTCCTACGTTCTTCCTGAACAATGATTAATACTCAAGTGAGCTTTCCAGGTATTGTTATATGTGCATCCACTGGAAAGCTGCTTCTTGCAAGTTCTATTGGAGTTATGCAAAAATCCCAAGGATGCAAATATGGTTCCAATGTGTAGCTTTATGCACTTTCTCCAAATTTGTATACTATTTCCAGTTAGTTAGGTGAAAGAAGTACTCAAGAGTTGTACCTCCAACTGCTCTAGACGCTCCTTCTCTTCTTGTGCCAGCTCTTCAGGTGCCTTTGTCCTGTCCGATGGCCGAGCCCTCATATCAAGTGCCATTTCACCCACCAGTTTGTCATAGTGATCAGGTTTTTCCTATAATGACCAATTAGTCTCCAAACCATCAAAATCATCCTGTGCGACTAAAGCATGGAAATACTAAGATACATAGGCTGTTGAAAATCATATTTAAAAAAATAAGTAAAACAGAGACAAGCTCTATCTTCAACTTTCAGTAAATGAACCAGATGGGCTACTTCAATACAAATAGCAGACATAAGGCATGGGATCCAGTATAGACGATGTAAGAGAATAAAATAATTTAAGATAGAAGTGTACATGCTGAGTGGAGACTTTGTTATACATTCTAGGTGCCTCCTCTTCCTTTGCATTATCATTTGAGTTTCTGCTGTTTACAAGAGCATTGAGAGCACTCATCTTGTTTGGTTGTGTCAATGACAAGAGGGCCTCTGACTGAACTAAAGAAGCAAAATCCTTGTCCAATTGCTCGGTAAACTGTTCACTTTCTTCCTTTTCCTTTGCTTTTTGAGCCTGGTAATTGTAAGGTGCAAAAACAAACAAACCAACACACACAGGGAACACCAGAAAAGGGTCAGTTAGAAAGCTTCACCAATAGTGATATTCAAAGTTCATAACAAATGCGAGCTGCAACCTTGAAAAATTTGCTTTTGAATATAATATCCTCCATCACTTCCTTCTTGGTCTTAGGCCTCTGCATTAAAAATGTCACTTAATTAGAAGCAGCAGTGTAAGTGTAACTAGGACCTAATGCATTCAGCACTGCTAAATTGCTAATGATCACATTCCAAATATGGGAAAAAAATTCAGCAAATGTTCAGACAGCAGAAAAGAAAATCTTAAAACTGGTGCTTCCTTTTCTCCACAACTAAACATGATTCCTTTGATCCCTATTGCATATCCAGAAACAAATGAAACAGGAAAAAGGAGTTGGTTTCCCCTAAAAAATAGGACTACAAAACGAATACAGGCTAACACAGACATTATGCTCAATGTTAAATATATGAGCCACTAACAAGTAATATGAAGCAAACTCCACAGCTCCAAACCAGAACCCCCCCCCCCCCTCTTGATACCCACCATCTTCCTCAAGTCTTTACATGATTAACAAACTTGAATAAAAGAATGGGGAAAGAGTAAAGGACATGCCTGTTCCTGTCAATGATAATATCCTGAACTTAGTTCAAAACATTCTGCATAACAACAAATACTAACACACTAAGTTTTTATGGACTCAACTCTGAGATGACCCCCCCCCCCCCCCACACAAAAAAAGGGCAATTCGTATATGCAATTTTTAATAAAGACAGAACAGGAACAAAATGGATATTTGGAAATAATGCGAATTCCAACAGCAACCATTAAACTAACAAAAAAAATGAAATGCATGTAGATGGGATTAGAAAAACTATTAGATGACACAAAACAAACAATCATACTACGAATCTAAGATAAAACAATAGGATAAGCAATGTATCCAGTGCTTAAAACATAATCTCACATTTTGTTCTTCAGCAGATCCTGAAACTGGTTCACCTTCTGCCTCATGGGAATCAAATTGTCCTTCTGGTCAGAAATAGTCTGTTAAGTGCAAAAATAAAGGAATACGTAGATCCTGGTTTATGGAATATTTGAATAAAGTTTTTTTGAAGCATATTCTCCATATTAGACTCAAAATTAGACATCTTTCTCAAATTGATCAAACCAAGGGGAGTTGTTTTAACAGCACCATTTTAAAATTTGACACAACTAATATAACCAAGCATCGGACAAAGTGCCATATCATTTGCAAGTACCAATGGAGCCAGGAAAGGAACAAATGGATCAAGAAAGCATTGAAGAGGTTTTTCATGAAACATTAATTTAGAACAGAATATCGCATAGGAAACATGCATGATGATCCCAGTGCAAGATTATGATCTTCAAACAAAGAGATATATGCTTAAGAACCCAAGCAAGCTAATAAGACTTTGCCATCAATGCCATGGACTCATAAGTACAACTCAAAATATACTGGATATCGTCCTTTGAGAATAGAATACTGATGCTCCTGAGTTGCACAGTTTCCACCCAAAATATAATCATATTATTAAGGAGTATATTACAATCTGAATATTCCAGAATTTTTACAGAGAATATTTTCAAAATATAATTGAATTCAGCTGGGCAACTTTCTTTCTCAGAATGGTGACAAGAGAATAATAATATGTATGATACCATATTATATGAAAAATACTCGTTTTTCCTTATAACCTACTCATTTTTCCTTACAACCTAAAGACATCTGCTATATACAGTAAAACGTGGTTTAGAATCTTAATGCTTCATTTGGATCCCATCAACAATCAGTTTAACAGACATTCATTACTGAAACCCTATATCCAATAAAAGTCAATATTCTAGACCATAATCGGGTCTTCCTCTATTAATAATTATAGTTTATATTAACAATTCATCTGTTTTTCAGATTGGCCCAGAACCTTTTCAGAAGAGAAGACCATAATCTATTTTCTTAGAATCTAAAGACAGTGCTTACTGTTTTGTCCAACTGGTAGATCATCATCATAATCATCCCCGTAAAATGGTTCGTCGTCTTCAAAATCATCCCTTCCTGGGAAGTAACCACCGCCTTGAATCTCAAAGTTGTCTTCCTCACCATCAGAGAGATTGAACTTACTTTTCTTTTTTAATTTCAACTAAAAGACAACCAGTAATAGGTCAGGTTTTAGTAAAGACACAGCAAACCATCAATTCAAACAAAGAAAAAAAAAACTGCGGGACTTGACAATTCGAGTTTCATTTCGCCCCAAAAATTCCTTGTGCTATACTTAGGTATATGCATCCTTTGATTATTGGAATTCCCAAGGTTTGATTTTGAAAGTAATAAGGTGATATTTCTAATCAATCCAACAGGATTTACTTGCACGGACAAAGTAAGAGCTTTCAGGAACTTCACCTGCCGTTCGCGCTGAGACCTCAAAATTGCCTTATCAAACTCCTCAAGTCCTTCATTTTGCTCTCCAATTCGCTTATCCACAAAAGTAGAAGACTTTGTACTTTGCTCATATTCTTTCAGCAGCGTCTTCTGCCTCTGCATTTCAGCTCAAACACCACAAAATTCACACTCAACACATAGCTAGCTTCTCAAGAAATAAGCAGAAACTACACAAGCGCCAACAAGTAAAGAAAGAAAGACGGAAAATGGACCTTCTGGATGGCGAGAGAGCGCGAGAGCCCAATACGGCGTCTTTCTTCATCCTTGCGTTTCTTGCCCAGTATAGTGAATTTTCGCCGCGACCATATGTTCTCAAACGGGTTCTCCTTGGGCCCTTTGATTTTCTTTGAATCTGAATTTAAAGAGCTCAGCTTTTTGTTTATCTTTCCCTTACTTTTCTTCTTCTTCGCACTTCCTGTGCTCGAATTCTTCGCCATCTTCAAATTTTGTTAACCTTTTCTCTCGTAAAACGGAGGTTGATTAAGAATCTGATGAAGCACAGAGATTGTCAAAGAACCGGAAGCTGATTAGGGTTTTAGGAAAAAATTCGTATCTTTAGGGTTTATGATGTTTGGAGAAGAAGACGGTTGATTGGGCCACAATTATGGGCCTATCAGTTGGGCTTCTTTTAACTGGAGAAGGTTTTCACTAATTGATTTATGCGACCATAGTTGAAATGATAAAATGTGTAATTTTTCTCAAAGTACTGTATGTTTTTTAGTTATGAGGACGATTAAATATTTAAATAAATTTTAAAATTTTCAATCAAATTAAACAAAATTTCTTTTAATCTTTTATGGTGATACATATTGTTTATATAAAAAATGCTTTCATGCACAACAATATATCTTCGAAGTCTTAAAGTCGAACCAATCAAACTATGCATTTATTGGTCTACAAAATGAAAGCGGTGTAATTATATTTCGCTATAAAATCACTTTTCACAATGAAAAAAACTTTGATTTTCTACTGCATGGCACGACACAAATTTTATTGTAAGGGTTTGAATAAATAAGAGAGTGGGGGTAAATGAAAATAAAATGATAGAGTTATGGTGTAATAAGTTGGCTTAGTGATAGAGTATAATATATATAAGATCAGAGGTCTACAGTCCTAGTTCACTGTAACTAGTGGCTTACGAAGATTCAAGAGGAACCCCCTCCTCCCCCCCCCCCAAAAAAAAATCTCATACATTTCTACTTAAAATTTCAAATTTAAGTTGTTGCAGATTTGATGGGAAGAGATCTGAAATTTAATTGTAAAAAAGAAATCTTACAACAACTGCCGCACATAGAGTTGGGAAGAATTGAGATGAAATACTAATAAAAAGCTATAAAATTAATATGTATAATAAGTAGTAGTAGCTAGTAATAAAAATTGGAAAAGTGTATATATCTCCTCTTACTACTATCGTATTGTACTTACTTTTTAGTTTTATAAAATGGTAAAAGTTTCAGGATATGAATTATAAAGACATCATCACTAGTCTTTTCATTAAAATAATTATAAAATAATAATTTAAGATTAGTTCCATAAGTTTGATAGCTAAAACTTTGACTAAAATAGTACTAGATTTTATTGAAAAAGGTTTCTCCTCAACCTTCTGCATTCAATTTT
This sequence comes from Salvia hispanica, assembly GCF_023119035.1. Taxonomy (NCBI): domain Eukaryota; kingdom Viridiplantae; phylum Streptophyta; class Magnoliopsida; order Lamiales; family Lamiaceae; genus Salvia; species Salvia hispanica. The sequence continues at coordinate 45,783,957 of NC_062967.1, forward strand.
ATTTCTAAACGGCGGAAACAAACTAAATTTTTATCCACATATATATTTCATACGAGAATCGCAACTATATCTTTAATTGGTGAATTCAGCTGTCGCTATTTTAGCAATACATATACAACTATAACATGAATTGTGGAGTATCACTCTTTTGGTTAAATATGTATTGGATTAATTTTATGTATTAAATATTTATGCATTTTTATAACTATTTTATTGTGATTTATTGACATGATTTATTTATGCGTCTCTGACCGTAACACGGTCAAATCATGTATACATTTGCTCATAAAAAAAAATGAAAGATTATTAATTTTCATAGATGAACTAAAATGAAAGAACATATTGATTGTGGTAGGATGAAGTATAAGTTCTAATGTAATACTCCAAATTAGTCTACATTTTATGAGGCCAAAGCGTTTCATATAAATTAAAAATTCTAGAACATTACTTTTTTATAATTCAAGTGAAAACACTTGCATACCATATCGTTGGAGTAGTAAAAATTGACAGAGAATGAAGATTGAAATCTTATTGAAGTTGGATTGGTTCAATTAAATTAAATATCCGATGAAAAATAAATTGTACTACTAGTATTTACGATATCTAATAGCATAACGATCAGCAACATATAAAAGTAAATATATTAATTTGCAAACAGCTACGCGAGTAATAATACTCCTCTGAATATAGTTTGAGTCATGGGTTCAAATTCAATCCCTTTCCTAAAAGAAATATGAATGAAAAAAGGATCCTAATTACCTATTTTCCCGGTAAAATATCTTCTTTTTGTGAGTACTACAAAAATAAATAAAATAGGTCTCTTGATTTCTTATTCAACCCCATAAAACCTCTCTTCAGTTCAGTAAATTCCTTCGTCAAGAAAAGGTAAACAATCGGTCTAGTTACGTTTTTCACTTGCATAAAATACCTGCTCCCCCCCTTTTTTTTAATGTTTCTTGAATCGTCCATGCATTCGTGTGAACTTAGTAGTTTTTTTTTCTTCATAATTTGAATTTGTGATGACCATCGTTGCTATGGTTCCAAAAAGTTCAATTCTTATCTTGCTGTTCCATAATTTTCTTCTCTAAGAATTTTATTTTTTCATGATCAAATCCGCAATTATCTAATGATCTGATTTTTTTCATAAAAATTCAGGAACATTCCTTTGAATTATAGCAGAATGTTGTTATCTACAATCACTTGCTGGTTGAGCTATAGCTAATTATAATGCTTAATCTGTTGTTTTTTTTAAACATTGTGATTGATAGTTACCCTAATTTATGTTTCCTAAAGGTTTAAAATTTTTTATGCAGAGATCATGGGTGGCTTTTGTAGTTGTTTTCATGTCCCTGGTAGCCACAGTTTTTGTCTTGGGTGCTTATTCAGTAAGCTTAAGAATAAGGTATGGTTAAACCTAATCTCTGGTCATATGCTGTGCTTCTTTCCTGGCAGATTATGAGAGGAAGGGTGTGTTTGAGCTGTATAACTGCTGAAATTGAGCTTGATTTTCGATATCTAGAGGTTGAATAGGCTAATGATGTTGTGGAGAAGAAGAATCTTAATAATGAGGTTGTGAGAGTTTGTGAGCTGTTTATGGGAGAATGATGATCTGCATTAGTAGTTGGTTTCTTGAGGTTATAATGGAAGCTAAACTTATCTCCATTATGCAGCCTAGAGAAAGAAACGACGTCTCTCCACCTAATGAGCGCACAACTTCTACGATTCCTTTGACCACAACACCGGCTGCTAGCAGGCCTAACGACATAGCTGTGAGTGGCATTGCTAGCTCCAGACAACAGGATGCAGAGAGATTGCAGGTTCAGTCCGAACTTGTTCCACAAAGTGATGTGCACGTTGACACAAAATCCAGAGAAGGGCTACGGATATTAATCACCCCCAATCCACTGGAGAAGATTAAATCCTATGTAAAAGCTCTGCCATCTGATTCAGACAGATTCAAATGTGTGTTCCCAGATGACCGGGATGAGTGTCCAACATGTCTTGACGGTATAATCTGTCGGTTTATGAGTTTATCCCTCTCTCTTGTGCACATAGTGGATGGATAAAGCAAGGTTATTTAAATGCACATTCAAAACTGTTACAATCACTTGATTTCATCTTGCTCCTTTGCTTTTTTTAACAGAGTATACCTCTGAAAATCCTAAGATAACGACAAAGTGTAATCATCATTATCACCTCAGCTGTATCTACGAGTGGATGGAGAGAAGTGAAAATTGTCCGGTTTGTGGGAAGGTATTCTTTCTTCTGTCAATCCATCTAGATATAATTGTTGTTGCTTCATGCTTTTCCACATTGATCTCTTCTGATTGAGTAATATTTGAATTTACATTGCTTGATAGTTAGCCCATCTACACTGCAAACAGAGTAACCAGCATTTCCTTTTGAATGTAATAATAACATTAAAAATGAATGTATTTCCCAAATCTCAGAAATAGCAGCTGCTAAAGTGAGAAATATTTGTCACTTTTTGCAATATTATTAAAGAATAGTTGCCATCTTATGAAATATCATCAATGGAAGTTACAATTACACCAAACATTAGGAGCAAAACGGCTTCAGAGTATTATCATTGGTTAAGAATAATAAAAAATATGCATAACTGAGACACCAGATGACAGTGGCTCAAAGGAAAAACATAATCGAAACTAGTATTTGATGATATGTTGTAAATATCGACATGAACCTTTTTCACTTCGAACCTTATTAAGAAGTTATATTTGAACTCTATATAGTGGAATATATACCTTGATCATATCCCCCACTGATTTTTCCCCTTGGTTTTGTCTAGATGATGCTCTTTGACGAATGAAGCTGAACGACAGTCAATCGCATCAATGAATTCCCACAACCATGTTCATGAATACTCTTCATCTCATAGTACATTTCTTGTTTCTGTCGCTCCAAATTTTGTTAATGGATCGTATTCTTGATGGTGATGATCTTCCTATTCTTTCTAACTTCATATGTCAAGTAAGTCAGTATGTGCATATTTTCGATCACATTTTAATTCATTTGTAACTTCACTATAGTTGATGATCAACAATGAATTCAAGTGCCATTTTCACACAGATACAAATTACACACATTTTATTTAACTCAAGAATCCAACAAGTTATTCCTCGGTTTACAGTGGGGCTGTAGAGCATATGTAGGCCCACAAATTTACACACATGAATAACTCATGGTATACACTCAAAATGTAAAACAACTGCAACATACATAAAACATAGCATATTATCCTCACACAGATAACTACTAATTCCCCATGAACAAGTTGAGCTGCGTTGGATTTCACGCAGCAAAGCATCCCAGATGGCATGAGTAGAGTGAATCAAGAGTGAGGTCGAGCTCATTCCTTCTCGCCTCTGATTCTTCGTCGTATGTGCCGCCTCTGCATCAATGACATGTGAGAAGAGGATGGAATTCTAATGCTAAAGTTAGGTAAAGCTGGATTTTGACACAATCTAAACATTGTGTGAGAAACTTACCCCATGTTTAAGGAAGGAAGTCGAGATGCCATGAGGTATTGAGGTTGTGGTGGCGGCAGTGGAGGCAGCGCTGCCGTGTTAGTGGTGGGGTTTCGCTGCTCCCATTGTGCCTGCTGCCCCAATTCCTTTTCCTTGTATTTGATCTATATCATGCAACAGATATACTTATTGGTGATTCCTCACAACAAGAGAGAGAGAGAGAGAGAGAGAGAGAGAGAGAGGTCACCTTCTTTGCTAGCATGCTGTTTTCCTCTTGGATAGCCTTCTCCTGCAACAATTTTAATTAAAAAGAAGCAGCAGAAGAAGTTAGATTAGGCATTGCATAATTAGGATTTAGAAGCATCAACTAAGAGAAAAAGAATCTTATTTTGGACAAAACCCCAAACATTTTAGTTATATATTGTAATCCTTAGGATTAGGATTAGGATTTATTCACTACTATCATCTCATAAATTCAATGAGTTAAAGTCCAACAAATTATATTAACATCTTAACTGTAAGCTGTAAAAGATTATTACAAAATGTAATTACTGATGATCTTCTTAAAGAACTATTGGTGATACTCAACTAAGGTGCACACATATATGAATAAGAAATATATGTAACGTGGATCGGAGAAGGAAAGACCTTCCGCTGCAACTCCGAGATTGAATCAAACAAGAGCTGATTCTGTAGATAATTAAAAACCAATCTCATTAGCGGTTGGAGTTTGCTAAGTAACAGGTTTATATACATATGTATAAATCGATGAACCATACTTTTCTTGATCGGATGGTCTTAAGAGCACTATCAAGTTGTTGCTCCAAGTTCTGCAGATCTTTCACGCTCATCGTGTCCAGATCTTCGCCCATGTAGTGCCTGACCAGTTAGGAATATTTGCAAACACACAAACAAATCAATAATCACAAATTTGCGTGTGAATATTGTATGTTAACTGGCCAGTACTTTACCTGTGATTTCTTTGCAAGAGCTCAATTCTGGCCTTAAGTTTGCTGTGTTCGAGAGTCCAATTAACCTGCAAATGTCACATAAAATTATATATGGCCACCCTTGTTAAATTTATAAAGATCAGGGTACAACGTACATAAGTTTAATTAGCTGACTAATGTTACTAGCAATTAGACTTTGGATATCTGATCTTGTTGCACCCTTTTTCAGCAAGGGTTTGATCAAACCAGTTGATTTAATGGTTGGCTAAAATCGGATGCAATGGTTAACACCCCAACCCAATGTGAGGATCGAGGATAGACAACGTGCACATGCATACTCGTGCACCATCTTCGTGGTCACTTGAGCTAGCCCAAGCTAACAAATTGAACTCCATCGTGGATTTATCATGATTATATTTTGATCTCATTTATTGCAAATAGGTGTGTGATCAAATACTAACTAATTTATAGTAATAACTAATAACTAACATCAATTTTGTATGTTAAAAATATCAACACGAGGACATAAATTTATCAATATTCTTGTGTTGATATTTAAATTTACATGTTGTATTGATGTAATTATGTCTTTGTGTTGATAATTTTAGTACACAGAATTGAAAGTTATTAGTTATTACTGTAAATTAGTTAGCACACTAACGCAACCCCCATCAAATAACTAGTAAAATTAAGTAAGAAAAGTCATTGTAAAGATAAGGAGAAGGGACACTCGAAACTTTTATAAAGTGATCCACACAAAAATTAGGGCTTCATTTGAAAACAGACAAACAGAAACAAGTACTATATTCAAAATTGTTACCTAAATACACCTACTGTAGTTAATTAGGACATTGAATTATAAATATCACTTACAGGCGACTCAGGCTCATTAGCGATTAACTGTCTTTCTGCAAATGAGTATCTTTCATACTTCTCCAAAATCCTGTCCATGCTGTTTCAAATTTCACCAAATTAAAATCAATCAACTAAATAAGAAAGATAAACATGAACTCCTTTATATGCCCATTATGTATAAATAATCCACCAGCAAAGGACACATAAAATGGAGTACTTAATGCCCATTATGTACCTCACATTTATATACTACTATTAGTTTTAAAATGCAAGTAAAATAAGTTAATAAAATGTGAAATCTATTTATCAAAATTTCATAGAAAATGTTCCAAATAAAAAGGACACAGGAAGTATAACATTAATTTTGGTGCCCTAAAAATAATTTGCTCATATAAAAAGAGATAAATACAAAAGGTATTTCAAATTGAGTATGGTACACACAAAGTTTCTAGCATATTTTGTTTAAGACATAAATTTCATGGTCATAGTAGCATAAGTTTAAATGATGTTTTATAAACTTAAAATATTTAATAGCTTAGTCATTTGATGATATTGTTTTTCTTTATCCATGTAAAGATGCCAAAGAAAAAGTTATTGAGTAGCATTTCACCACTCTTATCCACGTCATATTTATTGGGACATAGGAAACTCACAAAGACAAAGTTATTGAACAGGAAAATGTAACAATTCAAACCATCAATGTTCTACTTCACCTCCAATGTCCTCATCAACAAATCCAAAAAATAATCCAGTGTATTTTAAAAACGTTTTACACAAATACGAAAGATCGACCATTAAAGTTATTATATGACCCTAGCTACCTAGCTTCCTCTCTTGAAAGATCCATCTACTCACATTACTCTTCTAGCTGCTGCAATATCAGATATCCGAAAATTTAATTTAATAAAATAAACCATCAGTCCACCCTCTATTATTACTTAAGTACATGCAGTTTTTTTAAAAGATCGGTATAGCATTAGTGATCTAACATAATTAAGTGAGTAAATAGAAAGATAAATTAAACACAATGGAAAACCGAAATTCTCCAGTCTCGTTTTAATTTCCAAACAAAAGAATGGTAACTGTCCATTTTCTAGCAATTTGAGGAAATCGTCGAATGTCATTTCCAATTCTGAGAGGTTATCAAGCAATACACAAAACAGCAATTCTTCTCTCGCGGCTAGCTAGGTTTTACAAATTTCCTACATCCTCGAAACAAAGCAAAAGGAAGCAGAAATTGTCAGGAAAAGTTGAAGGTATATGGATTAAAATACAGTGAAAACCCCATACGTCAAAACTTGAAGTCGACACGTGTTTGAAATACCATAACACTATGACAAGAAGGGCTAACTCTACACCAAAACTACAGATCCACGCAACCCTTCAATATTCATAACTATAGGACTACTCCAATACTTCATCCTGCAATTATAATCTAGCTCATAATTATCCCAAAATCATTCAAGGACAAGATTATACAATACAAAGGGAGATTAATTGCCTAGAAACGACAGAAGACCTAAAACCTAATTACACACAAAAAAGAAAAAAACACCAGACTAAACCTAAACCTCTCACACAAATCTAATGTTAAAAAATCAAGATCTAAGCTTTTTAGTAGAACAAACATCACAACAAAAACCCTACTTATTCAAAAAATGAAAACCTAAATTCAAGATCTTGAAAACCTAGATAAACAAGGAGAAGAATTAAGAAAATAAATTGAAAAGGAGGAGTTAGGAGAGTTACCAAGAATCAGTAGAGTACTCAAAGAGCTTCCCCTTGTGAGAGAAAACAATCAAAGCGACCTCAGCATCGCAAAGCACAGAGATCTCATGAGCTTTCTTCAGCAAGCCAGCCCTCCTCTTGGAGAAAGTCACCTGTCTGTTGATCTTGTTTTCAATCCTCTTCAGCTGTACCTTCCCTCTACCCATGCTTTCTCTCTCTCTCTCTCTCTCTCTAGACTATCTCTTTGGTCCCAAGGCCTAAAAATGGAAACCCTGAGATCCAGGATATTATAAGTTCAACCCACACGGAAGGAGAAAGTGTTTTATTTTGGAGTTTTAGTCATTTCTCTCTTGGTAAAAAAAGTGAGGTGGAGAGAAGCCCAGGGTTTATCTTATTACAGTTTCTGCTCCCACTTTTTTATTTTTTTTATTTCTTTTTGGGTGAAAAAACGAAATGGTGGTGTTCGTGTTGAATAATTGTAATCGTAAATGGGGCAAATTTAACATGCTGTCTGTGAAAGCGGGTACAGTAGTGGAATGGTGGGATGTGAAATCACAAAACAGCCAATGGGGAAAACCAGGCGGTTTTTTAAGGATTTGCTGTCAAGCTCTCATTGGTTGGAGATCTTTGTCCACTGGTTTATGAGATTACACACTCAAGCCGTACGACTTTGACAGCATTGGCTGGAGGTGTACGGCTCTTCCTACTCTCTCTATGTGCTTTACTGTTGAATGCATTCGGCGCATTTTTATTTTTTGCCGTCTTTTCACCACTATTTCATTACCTGTTTATGACTCTGCTTTGTTGAATTGATTGAGTTGTGGTATTAGGTGTATTAGGCATATTGGTTTGTAATATACATTGCTCAAATTCTAGGTATTTTACACAAATTCTATAAGTAGTTTAATATCACAAATTTTATATTTAATTTGTTATTTTTCATGGCGGATCAATCACTATATCCGACTAACGTACGTACCTTTTTTATCCCGTCACAACTAAATTAACCTACTCCACTTTTTATCCTATGTGCGACGACCTTTAAATGTTGTCTAAATATCACAAACATTTTCTAGTTCTCACAGAATGCCTTATTCATGTCGGGTTGGAAAATAGCACATGGAATGCAATATTTAGGATATTTTAGATCATTTTTAAAATTCGTGGAAAATACCTTCCCTCGTAAAACAAATCGCCATGTTTTTGATTGAGTGTTAATTGATCTCAAATAGGTACTCTCTTCCTTTGTTAAGTAATTCATAGTATTTCTTTTGGGATGTCCCAAAATGAATGAATCATTTTCTTATATGGCCTTTTCTCTTACTTTATCATATACTTTATTCACTATCTTACTTTATTTTCATCCATCTACCTAACAAAACCTCATTTGCTTAAATCATGTGTCGGAACCCTAATTTGGAGATACATAAATCAATAATAAAATTCTAATTAAAAATGAATAAACTCTAACCGAAAACTACTCAAAGCCATACAATAAATGAATAAAATTAATTGTTACTAGTACTCCTATATCATACGGGATAAGTTATGGCAGAAATTTGTGTACTGATTCAACCAGCTAGTTTGACCAATCCCCAATTGGGGTTTATTAATCATTAGTTAAGATATTATTAATTATTTTAGTCGTAAAATTAAGAACACTGAAAAATTATAGCAAAGAAAAATTTATTGTTTATTCGGGGAAGATAAAAGTTATAAATCCTAGATATTAAAAAATACTATAAGTCCTAAAAGTAAAAAGTACAAATCTTATAAAAGTTAAAAAATATAAGCCTAGGTATAATGTTGAATAAAAATGAAAATATTGTGGAATGATATTTAAAGTGTAAAATTTGAATTTTAAAAAAATAATAATAAAATAAGACTTCTGGCCCGGCCCGGCCCGTGCGCCTACAACGCCGATGGACCTCCAGACCAGGCTGCAACGAGGCACGACCTTCAACCGCAGTAGGTTCTCCGATCACGGCTCAGACGCGGCCCAGCACACCTCCACCGTGCCGAGCTCCCAACCGAACCCAGGTGCGGTACGGCCCTCCTCCGGACCTTGCAACGTGGATGCTCTAATGCACAATTGGTAAAAAAAGAGATGAATTGGTAAAGTAATAAAGAGAAAAATTGTAAAATAAGAGAGATGATGAGAAAAATTATTGGAAGTAGTGTTATGGATTGTAGAGTCCACTTTCTAAAATAGAAAGTTTAGAAAGTTTCTATTTCTAAGGGACGAACCATAATTAAAAGTAGTTTCTGTTTTTAACGGATGGAGGTAGTAGTAGTGAATAGTGCATTTTAATGTTTGTGGTCTGGTTTGGGGGCGCAGGATTGTGGAAGTTGTGGCCTGACGTAGAAAATGAGGGGAATGATGAGGTGGAAAGAGACATGGGGCCTGGCTCAGGCCAGAGATATGGATGCTCTTAAAACTCGTACCATTTCAAAAGTTTCTAGAGTAGTATTTTTTTTAAGGATGAATGGACAACAACTAACTTTAAAAAACTCACAAAACATAATTTATAATTTAGGGACCATAAAATGCTTCAGCCTAGAATAGAGATTTCCAAATAAAAAAGAGGTGGTTAAAACTAGGGGTGGATCGATACGACATATCGTATCGAAAATGTTGTATCGTGTTTCGTATCGAAAACATCAATATGAAAGAATTTCATATCATTATCGTATCGATATTTCGATATATCGTAAGATCGATACGATATATCGAAATATCGTTATCGTATCGAATACCTATATATCGAAAAATATAATTTCAAAATTGAAAAATAACACAAAAATTAATAAAACTTCTACACAATAAAATAAATAATATTCTTATTAAGGTTTCATATATATATTTTCTAAATATATGAATGAATTAAATGAATTTATATATATTTATAATTTTAAACTTCAATATGTATTGAATTTCAATATGTTTCGATATATTCGATATAAAACGATATATCGCGATATAAGGAAATTCATATCGTTATCGTATCGGAAACTTACGATACGATACCGTATCGTATTGAAAATTACGATATACCAAAAATTCGATAATTTTTCGATATTTTTCAATACGATACGAGCGATATATCATTTTTTCGGTATTTTTCCCCAGCCCTAGTTAAAACTTGAAAGAGTAGATGCGACAAGGACATCACGTGAAAGATAAATACGAGTACTTACTTAATTAAAGGATTCTGTATTTGAATTGAGCACTTCAAGCTGTATGCATGTATCAACTTCAACAAGTGAATTTACTACAATACTAAGTACTATAGTATATGCCAAATTATTACATGAACAGCCTTCACAATATGAATTATTTGAGAGGCAAATAGGTTGTCATTGAGTGAATAATACTAGTATCTATTTACATATTTATGAATTCCCAAAATATATGAAATCGCCCTGAATATTCCGGAAAGTTGGTGTCATAATTTCCCAAAATACATATTGTTTCAAATACCCAATTTTGAGCTGGAAAATATGTTTATTCTCGTCTCGTCCCTTTCGTGGCATTTACTATGGTCTCCATCATTTGATTGCTCTTGTCGAAAGATTTAAGTCCATCTCGCCCAAATTTATGTGTACCATTATCTAGAAATACCTGAAGAAAATGAAGAATTAATTAATATAAATATGGGATAACATTTCAATGGCCGACATAAAATTTCTACAATCTGCTAGAACACAAATTGCATGTAAAAGATAATAGGATAAATCATAAATCATGCTTGCTACAGATTGCAGAAAATATTTTTAAAATATTACTTGCTCCTTCTTCACGACTCACGAGTTGATTCCTTCTTTATTTTATTCGATCTGTGAGCTTCTATTTTATTCTCAGTATTTACTTTGAATATTATGCGGGCAGTGATGTAAATCAAATAATATTTTTTTAATAAAAGATGTGTTGCTTTTTTTATTTAATTACTAACTTATCATATTGATCATTGAGTTACAACTTCAAATATCTCATGCTTGCAATTTTAATATGTATAGTTACATGATGCGGATAGGTGCATGGAGTTTAAATATGAAAGCTCAATTCGCAATCTTTTCTTGGCAGCAAGACCAATTTGGTTGGGCCGGAAATAAAATGGCTAAGCCCACAAAGTATTTTGCTCCTCATGAGGATTCTGTTAAAGATTTTCTTTTCTAATTTTGGGATAAGGATGAAGAAACTATATATTGTATGAGATATCCAATCCTTAAAAATAATGATGGAGGCGAGAATTTTTTGGCAAAAGGGGAATCAAATTGAGGCTATAAAAAGAGAGTAGTAGACGATAAGCGGAAAAAATATAATAAGAGTATTTATAAAACCTAGTTTTGTAATGCGGCTAATTTCTCGGATAATCCCTAATGTGTTTAGTAGGATTAGCAAAAGAGCATGTTTTCTGGTTATTGACTTTATAATTCTTTTATACTACAATTCAATTTATTTCACGTACCAGGTGCATAATTTTATTTGTGTTATTTTTACTAAACAAATTATTGCGCAATCTCCCCCTCGTGTGCCACCTGACCGGCTAGGCTTCGAGCCCCAGTGCCACCCGATTGGGTGAAACCTTTTACCTCTCTCCCATCAAGCATTACCCGGTCAGGTGATAAGTGACCATATTGTCACCCGGTTAGGTCAGATCCTCTCACACGTTCCATGACCTATAGAGTAGAGCCAATTGGTTGGTTCACGTGGTATGGTGCCACCAGGCAAGGTGACACCCTTTGCCACTCGCTTCGGCCCGATTCTGGCCTATAGAGTGTAGACCCCAATGGATCCAAGGCTCTCGGATTTGGCTTTTCCCGGCCAGAAAGCCATTAAATATAGTACGATCCTATTACCTAAGATATCTTGATTTTTGGGGGTTTAAAATAATCTCACATATTGACAAGTCAATGCTATATTATAGTAATCAATTTCATGTCTTAATGTTATGTACAGCACCTACATGAGTAATTAACAAATTATAATCATAGAGATCCATTCTTCTGTAAACAGCAAGAATGGCCTAAGGCTAGGCACTACACGCCATTTATGACAAGTAGTCTATTTTCTATTAAAATTTTGCAATACACATGAAGATCAGAAGATGTATAATCAATATTGCAGATCAATGATAGTCTGTCTTTATAGAAAAACATTATCTCTAATAATGACCATTTCCTTGTAAATAATAGTAGTCCATATTCTACTCCGCTTTAAAGGAGTAAATCAAAACAATGGGGGAAAAAAAAAACTGAAAGAAACACAACAAACAATTCACTCTAACAGCTTTTTCAACACATCAAAGCAACGCATATTAGGAGATACTTATCAACCCACTAGGACCTGGGATTTATTACAGTCCTTTACAAGCATATGAGATGTAGTATATAATTTAGAAGTCTTACGAAAAAAATAATAATGCACCATATTAATTTTATAAGCACATATTATATGCAGTTCTCTCATAGTTAATGCATCCATTCCGACATCATCATCCCGTTTGCATTCTCTCTCACATTATCCGCTGTTACAATCGAGTCATAACTGGTAAACAATAAAATAGAATATTAATAAAATCCACTAAATTTCTGATATATTCCAAATGCAATCAAGTGATAATAGAACTAGAAGAGAACAAATTACCGGATTTGTGGTGTGTTGTTGTTGGGCTCAATAAATTGAGCCTGCTGGTATCGTGCGTTAACCTCATGTTGTAAATGCCAAGTTGATTGTGGAGGTGAACCACTTCCTTCAAGCTGCTATATATATCATCATCAATAATATATTCATGCATTTTCTCTATTTATTTATTTATAATCGTAAAATATTTCTGACTTAGCTCACAAACATTATTATTATGATACCTCTACTTGTTTCATTGTTTATACTGAAAGATGGAAACAATTGATAAGGAATTTCTTAAAGTGCCTATGCCTCATCAATTTCATTATATAATTAAATACGAGTAATTTATAATTTGACTAAAATGTAAATGTAGTACCTGTATTGATTTACTAAGATAAATACGAATGATATATATTTCTAAATTAATAGTACTATGCACCAGCATGAAAATAGAGCAACCAAACTAGTTTGAAGTTAGGTGCAACAATTGATGAATATAATTTCTGAATGGATTTAATATATAACAGAGTGCAGCCTGCTGGGATATAATATATGGATGGAACTTCTCACAGAATACACCTTACTTATCTATGTGCATGCATATGTATAAATATAAATTTTAATTTTAACATTTCAACAGAAATTGAATCAGGAATTAAAGAATTATGAGTTGGAAGCTGTACCTTACTCATCAAAGCTGCATTAAGTTCCAATAAACTTCTTTCCTGAGCATCAGTAAGACAGTAACAATAGTTAATGTCATTATTAGTACATACAAAAATAAGTAACGCAATCATTCCTCTACATCTATCAGTAGGATGTATCCATCCTAATTAAATTTCAACAAGTCTCATTTTAGATTTATCATATTACTACAATTTTAAAAAAAATTCATTAGGATGAATACACCATGTATTTGGATGCGTTAGAGTGTAGCTCGGAAAAAACTTATTTCCCCACAGAGAGCATACCTTTTGCTGAAGATCAGAGAGTTGATCGCACAAACTATGATTCTGCGTATATATACATAATTGAAGATATTAAAATTAGTAAAATACAAGAATATGAAGTATTGTCAATTTTGCAAAATAGAAGTGATTAGCGCTAAAAAAAGAATGTGTGACAACCTTCTTGTGCCGTATTTGTTTTAATGTTCCATCTAAGACATGTTCAAGTTGATCAAGCTCCTTTATGCCCAACTTTGCCAAATCTTCCCCCAGAACATGCCTGATAGGGAAACAGTTCCAAATAAATAATCTAAATTAGAGGTTATGTGTAGAATTTCACTTCCAATACCTTCTTATACATGAATATGTGTATAGTAACAAATCTTTGAACTACACTACAGGTACGTTATATATCAAGTTCTTTCGTCCTTCCATTTCGATCAATAATGATTTAGTTCAATTTCATTTGTTAATTAGGGCTTACCAATTCAATCAGGACTAGTTATCAATTTTAATATTTAATTCGCATTTGAACTATAATTTTAGTAATAAAGGGCTCATCATATAATTAAACTTTTATTTTATGAAAAAAAATATAAATAGTGAATAAATGAGACACGATTTATAGAAATTATGAAAACGGAAAATTATGTGATGAAGGATTAGAGAGCTGCTCAACTACATACCACTATATACAGCACATAAGTACTAGATGGATTTAAATTAGAAAAATATAGCCTAATATAATATCTTATATTGACGTACAGATTCATAATTTTCTTCACATATTTCACAATTTTATGCATGATAGTATTCATGATGTTTATGAACAAATCGAGTCTTTTGATTTTATTTGCCAATTGATATTTAACACCATTTGATAATTTTAAGTAAGTTTCAAAAATTAATTTTGTACTCCATTAAAGAGTACAAAATAACTCTCACCCATTTGATAGTTCATAGTACTGTAATAGCCGCTACATATTTCAAAATTCTTTTCAAAAAAATTAAACGAAACTTTTATTTCTATCATCTTGTGAAATACTATAAATAAAGGATAATTACCTCTGAGATTGTTGTAGAGCCTCAGCTCTCTCCTTTAGCTTCAGATACTCTTCGTAGGTGTTCTGCAATTAATCAAGAAGGTATCATGTAGATTTTCCAACTAACTAACCATATTTCACATTAATACAGATTTTGTCAAAGGAACTAGCTAGCTAGTAGATTACTACTGCAGTATGTCATTAATTTTCATCCCTAAGCTTATTGTATCACATTTCATATGATTAAGCAAAACAATAAGAGATATAGTCATATTACCTGGTCATTATTGGGAGATTGATTTGTTTCATTCTGACCGTAGCTAGATTGGTGGTATCTCTCCACTGCCTTGGACATACTAACATCAAAGAGACAAGTAGCAAAATCAATCATTTTCCATAATTTAGGGATTCAGTCAAGACGTATCATTTTCGAAGTGGTCCACTCCGAAAATAACATACTATATACATTTCAAACTCAATTTGTCAAGTAGTTAATCGAAGAAATTAAAGCATCTAAAAAACTGCACATTTAAGGCATAAATATTTAAGAAGTAGAATTGCCATTCTACCACGAGAACTGAAGGAATAAGTAGAAAACTCGAGAGAACAATAATCGACACAAAAACCCATGAAATTAACCAACTAAATGTTTGGGATATCTTTATATTTATATACTTGAGAAAAAAAAGTAATGAAACCCTAATTAGACAAACAAATGTTAATTATTGGAGTAATATCTTCTCTTACAAGACTTTGGGAATCTTTAGCTTTTATGAGAACCACAGGCAGAGAAAAGAATAATATATCTAAGCTAAAAAAAAGAGCAATAATTTAAAAAACGAAAATATTTTTTCTTGAGTACATCAAATCCAAGACCAAAATTTAGTGACGAGGAAAGTAAGAAAGTAGAAGAAGAGAAGAAATTTTCTGAAGTACTACAACATGTTCGAGTTTTTTCTTGGATTATAGTAGTCTCTTTCCCAACTAAAAAAAACAATACCACTATATAACTTATGCAATTTTCTTGATATCTTCAATTAAAACTCAAAAAAGTTAATCGTAATATGATGATTTGAGTATTAAATTTAAATACAGTACAATATTACTAGTATCAATGTAAATAAGTTTGATTTCTGAGTCAGATCTCACCAATACTGCCAACTGCAAATGATGATTCGAAATCAGAACATAATAGCCTTGAAATCTAATTTAAATCCCCCCAAATAAAATTAGAATTTTTTTTTTGTAACAAATGTTAAAAAATTTAACCTAAAAACAAAAACACAAAAACCTAATAATCACTGCAAGGTCTAATTAAAAATTAACTAAAACACACACACACACACACACACACTGTGAGTGTGTGTTTGAGAGAGGGATAGAGAGAGAGACCTAGAAGTGCTGCAGAACTCATAGAGTTTGCCTTTGCTGGAGAAGATGATGAGAGCCACCTCGGCATCGCAGAGGACAGAGAGTTCATAGGCCTTTTTGAGAAGCCCATTTCTTCTCTTGGCGAAAGTCACCTGCCTATTTATCTTGTTCTCGATCCTCTTCAACTCCACTTTCCCTCTCCCCATATATATATACTTATATTTGGATTTTTGTTATACCTACTTCCAACCCCTCTTTTCTTTCTATTTTTTTTATAGGAGTAGTTTGGTTTTGAATATGTTATTCAAAATTTGAGAGATTAGCCTAGGAAAGATGCTATGCTTTTGTACGAGAGAAATAGATGATGAACAATTATAGTAGTGTTTCTCTTTATGAGTTCACAGTTATTGTACTCCTTCCGTGGGGGCCACCTCTTTCATTTTTTTTCATTTTTTTCATCTACATGTGCCGGCATTCATGGCTTATAATATACTTTCATTTTCATCCATTAATTCAGGTATATTATCTTTCTTTCTTTTTTGGTTCGATTTAGAAGGTTAAACAGACTAGTTAGCGTTCACATTTTATCTGTTTTTCTTTAAGACTTGCTCTACTTTTGTAGTACTATGTGATTTTCTTTTGTATACATTTCGCTTTTTAAGTGAGTGCTTATTTCTTAGCTTAAAATAAGTAAGATTCGAGTGGTTATAAAATTATATATCATGAAACAAATAGTGTATAAACCCTAATTTATATAACTAAACAGTTAACACAATGGGCCTCGAGAAGATCCGTGCAGGTGTTTGTGTAAAATATGGAGTACTTATTAGGAAAAACAAATTACTTTAATTAGTGTAAATAAAAATTATGGAAGAGGGAAAGGGTGAAATTAGTGACAGGCATACACACTCATTAATTAGTTCCACTCCAAAATAGCTCTGTGAATATGTGATAACTTATGTTTTAGTTTAATTTTTATGCAGGTTTCTTCTAAATTCTGTCTAACTTTGTTTGTAAAATTGTTAAGATAATTCTTCATTTACGTTAAAGCAGGTTAATAACAAAGTACTACTAGTATTCATTTGCTTCTAAAATTTGTGATTTCCCGTGAAGGAGGAATTCAACACACTACAACAAACTTATCTTATAGTAATAACACAAAATTAGAGCGGCAATTCCTTGTGTTAAAGTTTTATATAAATAACCAAAATTTAGGGCGCAAAGAAAAACGTCCTTAAGTTGATGACGCTAGTAACTGTCAACTAAACATTTATCTTTTGTTGTTCTGGGATGCATTTGCTCGCGTCCTTTAACTTTAATTTTAACTTTAATTGGGAGATTGAAGACTTTTTTAAAGCATACTTGTTGTACTTAGAAGCATATATTAGTGTTGTACTTTAGACATTTTTTGTAAGTAGTATATACACTCTCACCAAATAACTAGGAGTGATTTGCTGCTAATATTATTTGAATCACAAAGAAAGAAATACTCCCTCCGTCTCAAGGTATTAGACCAACTTTCTTTTTTGGGATGTCCCAACATATTAGACTCATTTCCTTTTTTAGCAAAAAGCATCTATCTTATTTTATTCTCCACCTACTTTTTTCTCTCTTCTCTCCCCTACTTTTTCCATCTCTCATACTTTACTCTCTCCACTTTAACTATTTAAATATCAATTCCTTAAATCATGTGCCCAAAAGAAGTGAGTCTAATACTCCGGGACGGAGGGAGTAGCAAAATCAACCACCAAAATGTTTAAGTATAATAATTGCCATATATACTTGGTATCTATCTCGAGTGCTAATCAACTCAAAAAACCCACGAAATTAACCGAAGTTTAGTGACATTGTTATACCAGTACACTATTTTAAAATTTATACCCAATAATCGTAACTAAACCACCCGCCAATTATTAGTCCAATACTAAAAGACATATTGAACCTAATTATTAAAGTAACCCATTAAATAAATAAATATAAATTCTTTTCTAAACCCTAACACAAAACACATTTAAGCGCTGCTTCTTCTCCTTCTTTTTCTCCATGCTTCTTCTTCTTCTGACTTCACTCAGATAGTTTTCTGACGTTCTTATTTTCTCTTCTCTCACAAATTGATTGATTATACTCCACTAATTTGTTTAATAGCTACTTGTCCGAGTCGGAGTTTGATCAGACGTACTATGTTTTATTTTCATTTTTGTTTTTATCATCATTATAGTTACCAGTTATATAATCATTAGAGGAAATTTTCTTTTTGAAGGATGGAATTGAGTTGCAGGCTTTAATTAATACTGCTACAATGCTTTAACCCTAGCTATTGAACGCAATTCATGATTATTTACAATATTTTTTAAAAGATGAAACAACATTTCTAATCCGAAAAATGTCGTCACTGATGCAAATTTTACGTTAATATCCCGCCTCATATGATTTATATAGTCTTCCGTCGACTATAGTTATATTTTATATTAAAAAAATTATGGCTACGATTATTTAGCAGCAAATTAAATAAATTACTATACATTAATGTAACTTGTATAGAAAAAAGTACATATATGAAATCTCGGACACTCATTGACAATTGATAACCGAGCCCACTCACTCAACTACTTTTATAAACAGAGACTGGGACATAAAGTCACTACGTTGTCAACTGCTCATTGGTCTCCTCCCTGCCCCTTGAAATTTAAATACACATTTTCATAGAAAAATAAATCAATCTGTGAAAGACGACATCGTCGTATAATGGATTTAAAGTCTTCCAACATATGTAAGGAATTACTCCATACATGATTTGATTTGCCTAGATTAAATATATGTAACTATGTAAGTATTTCTTGAGCACATAATATGGAGTAGTAAATTTTGTTTAAACTTTACCTAAATTTTGAGACTTGTACATAAGTTTTCCTTGAACGTTAAAAATATTATTGCTAGTATTTGGACTAAGGGATAATCTTATTTGTGGTAATTTTTTACTCTCTCCGTCCCTTAAAATTTGGCACCATTTGACCTGACACGGATTTTAAGAAATGTAATAGAAAGTGAGTTGAAAAAATTAGTGGCATGTGGGTCCTATTTTTATATATTAGTTTTATAATAAAATGTGATTGGTGATGAGTTAATGGAATGTGGCGTCCACTATAAAAAATGGTAAAAGTGAAAGGTGAAAATTTTTTAGGGACGGACAAAAAAGAAAATATATAGGTGACAAATTTCCATGGACGGAGGGAGTACTATTTACCTTATTTTTCCTCCGTTAAGTGCCCCGAGATATAAAAGACAATTTTGCCTATTCATAAAATTAGGATACCTAAGTACTGGATATGATATTTATTATAACTTACTCTTTAGTATTGAGTATAATATTTTTATATAGTTTGGATACCTGAAATGATAATTTTCATTTATATGTATGATTTAACTGAAATTTATTTAATTCATTTTTAATATTTTTTTTTAATTTTTATTTCATTAACATATTACTCCCTTTGTCCCACGATAAGATTCACACTTTGCCATTTTGATTCGTCCCACAATAAGAGTCACATTTCATTTTTTACCATAAATGGTAAGTAGGTCTCACATTCCACTGACTCACTTCGCTTACATTTTATTATAAAACCAATATAAAAAAATGGATCTCATATTCCACTAACTTTTCCAATCCACTATTCTTTACATCTCTTAAAACTCGTATCCACAATAAGAGTGACTCCTATTGTGGGACGGAGGGAGTAATATGCAGAGACTGTCATCTCCTTGTATTTGTATACACCAGTTTTTAATATTTTTTTCTTTATTGGGATTTTTATTTATGTTTTTTTTATTATTTTTATATGATTTTTGTATAATAAAGGTCCGTATATGTATTTTATTATTAACTATCTCATTTAGTTAAAAGTAATTTAATTATTTAATTTTAAAATTTTGCTACAAGTAATCTTGATAATAAAATTTATCGTTTTATTTTTATGATAATGCTCCATATTTAAGAATTTCATAGTAGTTTTTTTTAATTTTTTATATTTTTTTACTTTCTATAAAAATTTAAGAGAGACTAAAAGGAAGTGAAAGAGGATTCGGCATAAAAGGATTGAAAAAGTAAAGTGAAAATATAATTACACTTAAACTATAGGAAAATACCATACCCAATACTCCTTCCGTCCACAAAAATAAGAGCACAATTATCATTTTTGGCCGTCCACAAAAAATATAGCACATTCATTTATGGAAAGTTTTCAACAAATAATAACCATACACATCATTCCACTAACACTACTTCTCACTTACTTTTTCTCCTTCTCTTACTTGTTTCCCTTCTTTCTTACTTTACCAATTCTACATTAAAACCCGTGTCATACACAAATTGCTCTATTTTTTGTGGAAGGAGAGAGTATCATAGAGAGGGAGAGAAAAATATCATATCCAGTATCCAACACTCTAATTTTATGAAAGTCCATAATTGCCCTCCATGCCTTTTGAGCATTTATAGTGGAAAAATAGAGTGAATATTAAAAGTGTTCCACAAGTGTGATTACCCCTTAGGGCTTGTTCACCTTTCAACTTGAGATAACCCAAGAAATTCAATCTGGGTGTTTGTATTCAGCATGGGCCCACAGAAATGAAAAATTATGATGTTGTTCGCCTTCTTTGTCCAATACTCATTCATGTACCCAACAGTGACCACTACTCAGAATAAAAATTAATTTTTTATACTAAAATGTCGAAAAAGTCCTCAGCATTTACGGAACCCTAGTTTTTATTCTCCATCAACATCTCAAAGCGGCAAAAAAAAGCGGGAAGCCTACGGTGGGAGCGCATAGCGATTTTTCAGAAAGTTCACAAACAGAGGGTGCAATTGTTGAAGTCGGCTTGAAGAAACTGACTTCAACAGGTGAGTCGTGTCCCACTCCATTGCTTGGTGTTTGTATTTGTCTGCAACATGTTCTTAAAATTTCTGTGTGTGGAAATATTTGCCGACAAACGTGTAGGTGCGAATCACTGGCCGGAGTTGTTTATGCCCTAATTTCTTGAGATTCAATTGAATTATTTTCCTTTCCAAATGCATTTTGATTTTGTCTGTTTGACTAATGGAATAATAGATAAAGGGATAAAGTGGTTAATAGCACAATTTTGTGCGAATGATGTTGTTAGGTTCTTTGTTGTAGTTATCATGTCTCAGTCGATGCGCTTCGGGTCTGGATCCAACAGTGGGTTTACTAGTCAGGGTGAGTAGTTTACAAATCAATTATTGAAGAATTTTCAAAGCACCTAATTAGATTTTAACCATGTTAACATAATGCCTTTCGTCGCTTCACCTTTTCTGTGCACAAAGGGGGTAGCTATTCTGGGAGAACGAAGTACCGAAAAGGGGAACGCAGTCGGCGTATGTGGACTACACGTGAAGAAGATGTATTGGTTTCTGCTTTGATTGAGCTGGCCGCTACAGGGTGGAAATCCGACAACGGTTTCCGAGCTGGTTATCTTGGGCGTATCGAGCAACGTCTGCGCCAGGCATTCCCCAATACTGATCTTATGGGTGACCCCCATATTAACTCAAAGATTGGTGCATGGAAAAAGAATCACAAGAGTCTTTCCCAAATCCTATCGAGGAGTGGTGTGGGCTTCACTGCTGACTTCAAGATTGATTGCGATGACGAGCAGTGGGAGCAGATCGTCAAGGTAAATCTGTGTGAATCAGCTTTAATATTTGTTTACTAGTAGGCTATAACAATCTGGTTACTGAGCTTTATGATTGCATCTTAGCTTGACAACAGTGCCAAGACAATGCGCGATAAGGCCTGGACTTATTGGGATCAGTGGGTGCTCATATTTGGAAAAGACCGTGCAATTGGGACCGGTGCTGAAGAAATCCCTGATGCTGCCCGATCACTCCAGCAGCAAAATGTTGCTGCCAGCGAGAACTACTCAAATGACTACTATGTGAACATGGAGGATATACCTCAGGAGGACAACACGCAGCCACAGCCAACCCCGACACCCGAGAACTACGAGGAAAGCACTGGTCAGAGTGAAAGCACTTTGCGGAACAACAACAAAGGTGGAAAGAAGCGTAAGATAATCTATTCTGACGATTCAGCTATAATGGAGTTCCTTGGTAAGTTACATGCTGAGACTAACACCCGTCTGGAGATGATATCGGCTAGGATCGGCTATGAGTTTGATATCGGAAAGGCGAGGCAAGAAGTATTTGATAAACTTGGAAGTGTTGCGGGCCTGACCCTGGCGCAGAGGTACGATCTTTGCGACATACTGTGTGAGAAGACGCAACGTCTTGATATCTTCATGGGCATGCCTGCCGAGTCCAAACTAGGCTACGTCCTCAGGTTTCTCAATCAGAATTAGATCTCGAGGTCAACCACATAGCAAGCTGGTGGTAGAAGATTTGGAACTATTTTGGTGACAACTATTCTATATGTTATAATATATTAGCTAGAAGACTCTTAGCACTTATTTTGTAATATCAGACTCTCACTTGCTGTGTGTTTTGTATGTGCCCCTTTGCTGCACCTATTAAGACCATCCCACCTACCAGGTCGGCCCCTTTTGTAGTGGTGCTTATGAACCTATCCAAGGGGTTTATTATGATCATACTTGTGTGTTAACATCTAGTCTATGTTATGTGCAAATTCCAGTGTATTTTAAGTTCTTGAATCACGTTTCTGTAAATCTGTAAATTAATACATCACCAATGAATTATCATTCTAAAATATGTGAAATATTTAAATGTTTCCGAAAACCAATGCTTAAATATAAATCAAAGGTATTTGAATAAAATGATAATTAAATATATTATTGTTGTAGGCAAAAGAAATTAAAAAGAAAAATTGTGATTGGTCTTCTATTGAAATGGAATGCAGTGGAGAAATCTAGAGACATTGGGAATTTGTATATGAAACAAAACCGTGTCATTTGTCCACAAGGAATAAAACTAAAGAATGTGACGAAACATGTTTTCTTTATTGGTTAACTAATTGCTAAACTTATTTGATAAATTTGATTATGATTAAGTAATTACAATTTTTTTAGAGCTATGCTATGATTTTATTGGAATTAGGGCGTTACAGGTGATGTGCGAACAACATACATACAATTAATCCATACCAAATTATAAAACTTCATTCCCTGGTTCAGTGAAAAATTCAAACACCATACGATGTTTTAGGAACCCAAACTGTTACATATGCATAGTGAAGAAGGCATATTGGAAACAAGACAAAAAAAGTGGAATGCAAAGCTACTACTTCTTAGCCCCCATATTCATATTTTATATAAGTTGGACTAGCACGTGCCTCCTCATCGAGGTCGAACTTCAAACTTCAGGATGGCGCCACCATGCAGCCGGAGAGGACGACGCACAAGAACTTGGGAGTGGACTTGCACGCTGAGGAGTTTCAGCCGCTTGGCGGGGTGCTGAGTTTTTGGCATAGTTCTTGCTCTTAGCCAAACGGTTCACTACTACTACATCTGCTCCGACTTTGATAAGAGGATTGGGTGGCTGGTTTGTCGATTCACGATCAGAAACACCACCCTCATCAACGAAAAGCTTGCGTTTGACTTTGGATGTAGGGAAGATAGCGGGTGAATTGACTTCCACATCCCCATCTCCAAATGGTTCGGCCACGGTGGTGTCCGAGATGATGATCACCGTCGGAGACTGCTCCAATTTGACGTCGTCCATGCCGAACAACATTGCAAGCTTACTCCATATTGGCTCATGTTCGTAGTAGTACGCTCTTGCATAGGTGTTTTTCTGAAAAATCACGATGTATTATATTTATTTTATATCTATAAACCATGCACAGATAGCAAACCTTGTGGGAAAAAAAATATTGATGATCATACCTCAAAGATCTCCTTCCAAACATCATCATCGGCGGTGACGATCTTCTCCGGCCTGTTATAGTGCGTACCTTGATGAGCGGTGACCTCCTTAAAGGTCCGGTAACGCAGCAACAAAATCTTAACTCGAGTTTTCAAGTCCCACTCAGTATAGCTTGTCCCCACCTTCCTTTCTATCTCCTTCATGGCAGTGAGCAGGAAGTAGCTTGGGAACTCATCGAGAGTCCACATAGTCTCATTCTTCAGGCGTATCAGTGTGTCTACCAACACATCGTCGCCTTCGGGAGTCCAAAGACCTTTGTACAGAAACTGACTTTGGCGGGGGATGTTCATGGTGAGAACCGAACAACAATATTTTTGATATGATAATTTGTTGAAGTGTGAATTGTCTGTTTCTACTTGGTTATCAATTTATAAATGGAATTTCGTAGCTAATAAATTTTTTGAATGACATTTACCTAACAAATAAATGATTAAGGGGTGCCGTCTAAATTGCAAAGGCAATTCCTTTTTATTCATAAATTTATACTCAGTGACTCAACCACCTCTTCATTAATGAAGAGGTGCCGCCTAAATAGTCAATTATATTGGCTATAGTCCTGAAAATGTATACTGTGTTGTCATTACTTCTTTGAAGAGGTAGTTCTACGGCTCATTTATTGGAGGAACAGCTCAAATACAGCTTGGGAACAAATCTTAGAACTAGTTTGCTCTAGATCATCTCCGCCGAAAACAACCCTCGAATCATGGCTTCCAATGAAACAAGCACAAACAACTAGCGAATAGGAATCTGCCCTCATACTGCAAA
The DNA here is from genome assembly GCF_023119035.1 of Salvia hispanica. NCBI lineage: Eukaryota > Viridiplantae > Streptophyta > Magnoliopsida > Lamiales > Lamiaceae > Salvia > Salvia hispanica. The sequence continues at coordinate 45,808,642 of NC_062967.1, forward strand.
TCTGCAACGGCTCAATAAAATTTCATTTTATTTAAAAATTTATTTTGATTTATGAGTATATTTCGGTATTTGTTGAAGGCCATACCAATTGAGTTTTGGTCTGCCAACAATGTCAAACAAGGGGAGAACATGGCAGCATTTTTCACTGTCCATTATCAAACATGGGGGGTGTTCATAACCAACTGCAATGATAAAGTCATCCTTTATGGAGGTTGGAAGCGTTTTCTTCGGGACAACGATGTTGAAGTCGGTGTACGATGCATGTTTCAGCTCGTTGATGCTGAAAATCTGCACTTTCGGGTCATATTTAGCCGCTAAGCACGTACCTCTTTCAATCTAATTCGTGCGCTTTCATTAGGATTGAATTCGTGCGCTTTCATTAGACGCTCTTGTTTTGACTACCTATTTTGTCTTCGGTATGTGATGTCCGACGCTCTGAGCATGTTTTTGCTTTAATGATAATGCTCCATGAAGTGTAGTATGAGATTGTCGATTAAGTCTTGAGGCATTATTTAATTACGAAGAGGTGTATGCTCACAATGAGCCAAGAAGAAATTTTTCTGCTCAAAATGAAATTTTTATTTGGGGAGTGAGTACACACAAATTCTAAATTGCCAAGTAATAATTTCAAAAAATAAATATTGACCAATTTACTAAGTTTATTAATATATTTTTTGTTACTCTTATAAAAAATTTATCGTCAGTATTATTAAATTATGCAAAAGTTTATTTTTTTTGGGATCTGATATGCTATTACTTCAAAAAATATTCTATTACTCTTATAAAGAAATCTGATATGCTATTACTCAAAAAGTATTCATAAAAATTACCAATTTTTTTTGGGATCCATATTCTACTTTTTAAAAATGCACGGTCTATGTATTAAATTAAAAAGAAAATGAAATATATATAAGTGATTTTAAAATAGAGAAGTGCAAACATAACAAGTAAAATGGACAACACATACACACAAAATATAATAGAGATGGATAAAGTTTGAAGTGATAATGATAGAACATAAAGTCATATAGGAAAGGTTCTTAGTTTAGTTGAATAACATATTCCAAATCATCTATTCATCCACATTTCTGTTGCAATGTTCTCTCGTAATTGGGTCCAGTTGGTGGTTGGCTCAATGGACTCAACAAACTGTGTACCAATGACCTCATCTTCATGTATTGGGTTGTACTGGGCACCATCTAGCTCGGCTTCTATCGGATCTATGGGCATCTCACGGCGGATGAAGTTATGCAACAAGAAGCAAGCCATTATTAGCCGGATCTGAGTTTTAATTGGATAAAAGGACGAACTACGAAGGATCCCCCAACGCATCTTTAACACGGCAAAAGCACGCTCTATAACATTACGCGCCTTGGTATGACGCATATTAAAAAGTTCAATTGGATTCTGCGGGGCCTCAGTACCCGGACCCCATTCCTTGAGGTGATACCTAACACCCCTAAAAGGTGTTAGGAACCCATTGCTGTTGGCATAACCGTTATCGCACAAGTAATAGCATCCTGAAATATATTCGACATTAAATACAACGACTGAGATTATAATTTTCATAAAAAATGAACTATATTCATAATAATCACTAGGGACAATGAAAGACCTTGTGGGACTTTTAGTCCATTTTGCCTTGACACCGCATCCCTCAACACACGAGAGTCTCCAGCTGATCCCTCCCATCCTGGTAGGACATACACGAATTGCATGTTACGGTCACAGACAGCTAGTGTGTTTGTAGCTATTTGCCCTTTCCGAGACCGGTAACGGGGTTTGTCTGTGCTACTCACTAACACGGGTATATGTGTGCCGTCCAAAGCACCTAGACAGCCCTGCAACCATGTGAAATCTATGTCAAATAAACGAATATCAGAACATGATGTAGCATATGGACACAGAGGATACCTTGAACCACTTCCATCGATTATCAGCACAATCGTCGCTGACTGGTGTAGATTTTGCAAGGAAAATTGAATACAATGACAAAACAGCACATAAGACCTTGTTTACATAGTATGAAACAGTGGCCCCCGACCTCCAAAACTCAAACTTAACGACCCTATTCTTTTTGTGGTGTGCAAGAACTTCAAGAAACATGGCAACTTGTTCCTCCACCCCAACGACCTTGCCGACGTGCAGCCCACCACGCTCAGTGAGAAGATAACACAGACGTGCGAATGTGTTACGATCCATTCGTATATTCTCAACACAGTTTGCATCACTCAAATGAAGTAGACGGTCAATTCTATGTAGTTGTCTAGGTACCCTACAAATCACATTGTACCGTTTAGCCGTATCGAGGATTCGACGCCTCGAACGGATTGTGCGAGCCCTCAGATACCTATGCATAAGTAGAATAGTCTCCCTCCGAAATATGGACATAATATCCTCAATCAACTGACATAGCCAAGCATTATTGGCATTTGGGTGCCTAATCTTCCGGTCAATTAAGTTCACACAATATAATATTGCTGCAACGAAATTAATATACTTTATATAACATAAAAAAAAAAGAACCTTAGTTTACGACTTCCCACTGAGGTTTAGATTCAGTTAACAAGATTTAAGCAAAACAACATCATCAATGAATTATATACAAAATGTGGCAAGATTGATAACATATAAGCATATCATAGACTACTTGAACAATCATCGTCTGGGACAACATTTATAGATGGACAATCAGAAACAAGCCACAAATATAGTAAAGTTTCATATTTGATCAACATGTACAAAAGAAGAATAAGATTCCAGCCAATACCTAGCCTGCGGATGTGAAGTCGACGTCGCTTCCCGAGCTGCACAGCTGTGGGAGAATACATTCAAATAAAGGGCATATCAATGGAAATGTATTCAATACACTTCGACATTTTCGTAGTAGTTAAAGCTTTATTTGGTGACCCATTGACATGGAAACATCTACAAAAATGAGAAATCCCCAAGACAAAATTACCTACAGCGCAGTTTCTGTGTTTTATGATGCCGATCGAGTTCCAGATCTGTCGAAATTTGAAAAAAATTGGATTTTCAGGTCACGTATCTAGATTCGCTCAACAAATTCACAAAATACACAAAAATTGATATGTGATGTCGAAGAATCCCCAACATATTCTTCAACCGTAGAAGAATATATAGATCTTCATTTTGGATGAGGAAGAAGCTCAAATTAAATCAAAGGAAAATGAAGAGCCTTACATAGGGAAGGAAAAGATGAAAAGGATTTTACAGCCTCTTTCCAAGCAATTTTTGGATGCGTTATCCCTTCCGACGACCCGCCGCTCTGAAAATTGAATGAGAAAGTGAATCCAATTTTCTCTTCACAGTTGAAGAAGATGGAGTGTAGTCTGCCACTTGACACGTCAACAGCGAGGGCAAGTTAGGGAATTAACCTCCACTTCTGGGTGCAAAACTCAATGCAGAAATAAAATCTTAGGTTTTTTGAATGATTTGAAATCTGGTCCAAAACGGGTGAATAGTGCGGGCCTGTCCTTTTATCTCGGCCCAATCAGATTGTAAATAGCAGAAGGCAAACACTATGAGATGCACAGATTTGGAGTGGAATCTGGGCATATCTGATAAGGTGAACAAGCCCTTAGTCTACAAACTATCTATAATATTTTTAAAGTGCAGGAGTAATTTTGTTGAAAAGTAAACTACAACAAAAAAAGAAACAAAATTTTATGACAGGACAAATGTGATAGGATTAGAAAGTATTAAAAGTATTAACACGCCTGCAATATTGACATCCTGTACGTGGGGACATTATGTATTCATTACTTATATTTTATTTATATCAAATGTAATAGTAGGAAGTATTATTAGAAATTTAGAACGAACATATCGGACACATGAACGTTACTCACACTACATTTATTTATCACAAAATTTTCTAGAATAAATTTTTTAGTGTTAAAACAAACTTTGTGTTGAAGAGTGCACGGTTGCTTTATGCACGTATGTCAAATCAGGGTTTTACCGACTATATATTCGTATGCTATGCGTGTAGTTCTTGAATCGCACTATAACTTTTACAGTATTTTTTTCCTTTTACAATTTGTTCAAGAGAAAAATAAAACTTATTAACAAAAAATTTGATTAAAATCAATATACAATTTAATTTATGTAAGTACTAATTATTTCCTAAACAAATTGGTACTGGGAGTATTTACAATAAAAAGCTTGTTAAAGATATTTTTAATGCAATTGTTTCTAAATATAAAATGCTTTAGAAATGATTCTTATTATTGGTGTCACAACTCAAATCGCAAATAGAAGCATCTTTCAAAAGTAAAAGATTAAGTTAATTTGTTTTAAATTTAGGAACACTTTCTTTTGCGTCCTTAATTATTGTTATTTTTTTAAAGGTTTCAACGCAAGTAATCGCTTCCCGATTTTTATGTCCTTAAAAGATACGCTTTATAGTGCAGAAAAGATGAGATATTTAGAATATTTACATTGGGCCTGCGTACATATATTTCGTTCACATATATAAACAGTAAACTCAATAATAGTAGTAGTATGATATTCACACATTAAAACACCAATTTCTGCCTAATTTGGGCCTCTGGAAAGCTCAACTTTTCTAAACACAATCAATAGTTGATTTCTTTTGCCCCAATCAACTCGGAAATTTATCATAACAAATTATGATTTTCGTTCGGGACAAATAAATGGACTATAATTAAAAGGGTAATCGCAAAACTAAATCACAAACTTATACAGATGGAGTAGTAATTTCGATCAAGCTAGTTTTCAAATGATTTCAAACAATACCATTTTTTATAACTATTGCAAATTGAGAGTTCCCTTTTTTTGACATTATTTTATTGCTAAAAAATCACCATGCATTGAGGTCTTAGATAATTGTAATTGATGCTACAAAAATCTGAGATCCATGTAAAGACATTATTTTATTGAATGACATACATTATTAAAGACATGTTTGGCCCATTTACAGTTAACCAAGGCGTACCAACATTGGTGTTTCATTTGGGATCACAGAATCTTGATTAAAAACAGTACTGTTAGTTTAGGATTCTCCATTTCTGTTCAATCAAAAGTCCAGAAACTATTATTATCTTAAATTATTTATTCATTATTTTTCTCTTAAGGGCAACAAGATAGGACTGATGAGAAGATAGTAGCCATGCAATGTAACTTTTAAACCCATGGTGGATAACAAAAGAAAGCAACCAAACATGTTATATGCATCCAAACAAGACTGCATATGGCCATTACACGTGTCAAGTAGCCTTTGGTTGATTACAATATATCAAGGCTGGTTTTTGGACTGTCAAATACGGATAATTGTTAATTTGGTTAGATGTGATCATATGATATGTGATTTAAAAGATGTTAGTGGAGTAATACTAATATATTTCTGTTAGTTATAACCGGATGCATGTGGGCTAATCAATTGACTTTGTATGAGACCGGATAGGAGTCTTGGTAGGTTGAAATCAATCAAGATTATCTAATCATGTTTGTGAATTAATGTTATTATTATAATAAATCTTGTCTCTTATTCTAAAACAAAATTAAATAGACAGAAGCAGAAGATTGATAAGACAAGGTATAAGTGTGTATATATGCATATGGTAACTTATATGATTGTCTAATTGCTGACAAGCTGCAGTTGGTGGTTTCTAAACTTTGGTGCATGTACATATGCGATGTTACATGATTACAAGATATCTCTGGCATTATCTGATCTACAAATCTAATCTAATTATGTGGCTCTTATATATAGACATAGTGGGGCCCATATGTGTATGTATATGTAAAAATGAGAATAAGATATCTAGACATAAGATTCAAGTTCGAAGATCTTAATTTATGTATGATCAGATTGATGCTACAGCATTATATATATATATATATATATGTACACGCTTTCTTTATAATAATGTCTTTAGTAATCTTTCTCACTAGACATAAAATATTGTTCGTATTTCTAAACTAAATTAAGTTGATCAGATGAAGTTCCAAATGATTCGGACCACACTATCAAAACAGACACTTCGGCTCAGATTGCCATGCAGACCTATCTATCCGAAAGCAATGTTTGATAGCGCCATTTGATTTTGAGATGATAAATTTGAGTTTGACAAATGACAACCCAATCCCCCCTCGCCAGAACCTATATTCCAGCTTCCTAATGGCTTAATACTGATAAATTAATACAGTAATAATATTGTCTTTACCTCATGATAGGCATCAAGAATAATTAATTTTAATAAAGGGTTTAAGGCTAGTTCAGAAAATGTTTTATTTAATCAAAATGGTGCAATATATTTAAGCTTGTATATATACTCCTCTACTCAGTTCCACATCAGGCTCCAGCAATCCGCACCATTTTTAATAGGCCGCAGAGGTTATCAAGCCATTTTTATACCAATTCAGATTATAAAATACAATCAATTAAAAATAATTTTTGTAAACGTTTTAATCTTAACCGTGCATAAAATTGATCAATTTGTAAAAATGTTAGAATTAAAGATTAGGCATCATAAAAACGCCATCTATATCATTTTGCAGCTCACACGTGTTGCCATAAATGCTTCAATGTCATAGTCGAAAGACTAGAAGTTCATATCAATTCTATAGTAATTAAATGCTAATTATAGTCAATAAATTATTCAATTCTAACCAGCGGTCAACAAATTATTGGATCAATGCACCTTAATTGAGAATCGACTAACCCTATATTTAGAGGGAGTGTGACATATCGAAAATTGGATTTATGTATACTAGCATTTTGCAAGAAAATACATAATCATAGAAATATAAATAAGAGCTATGCAGCCCAACAATGTGATGACATTCCAACAACTCCAGTTGTAAATTAACCCAGTAGTTGATACCAATTTGTCCCCTCCAATAAAAAAACAAATTCAGTTGGAAGGCTAAATTAGTAAAGTAAAAATTTATGCCCCAATCTTGTTTGTCCTCCACAAGATAATGTTGCAGAGAAAACATATGATGATAAAAAATGAAACACCACTTGAAAGACCATAAGGTTATGAGAATCCAAGAAAGATGACATGTTTGCCCCCCACCTAGCACAACAACCTTTTGATTTTCAACATAAAAGGATAAAGGCCTCTTGCCATCAAATGCCCCCACACATCCAGTGGGCTCTCCCACTAAAACATAACTACCCAATTTTACCACTATTGCGACAAAGGACGACGAGTTTATCAAAATTCAGTGATACAGTATGTATTTTACACTAGGAACTAAAGCAAAGGAAAAGGAAGATTAGAATGGTACAAACGCATAAATAGACACCGTGAAATCCGGATCCATTATTTACACTATAAATTTTAGTCATTTACCATAATCTACAAATTACACATGACAAATTCAAGTCGCGAGCCATCATCTTGAGTTCCATTTTTTTTTTCCTATATTAATTTGATTTTTCGTGGATTGCACTTAAAAATTTATGACTAACGAAGAGTGAAATTTAATTTGATCTTAAAAATACTCATAAATGGAGCACATCCCACTATTAAAGTAGCTAAAAACACAATAAAATAATAAAGGTCTCGTGTCACATTAAAGAGAGTATGATTATCTCAATCCACGGGAGTAACTCAATGATGAAATTGCAAAGGAGTACAAATCAAAATCAAAAGAGAAAAGGAAAAGGTATTGCTAGAGAAGGAGTTAAAAACTTAAAATTGCATAAGCTTGTTGTAACTTGTCATTAATAACATAATTAAGAATAGGATTATATCACTATATAAAGGACCCTAGAACACCAACACACTCAATTAAACTCACTTCTCTCTCTCACTCACATATAAAAATTTGGTGATTACAAACACTAATGCCATAAGCTACAACACACAACACACACTATGATTCTCCACACACAAAATCGTCACCAAACAAAGTCAAATTCCGCCTCCTCAGATCCAAGCAAGGTACGCAAAAACTCCTTCCACTGGCGGAGCGACTCTGGCGAGCTCGACGTTTTCGAGGCGGCGCGCTACTTCTCCGCCGCCAACGACCATCTCAACGGCGTCAGAGATCCAAACCGCCACCACCTCCCTCGCCGGAGCCTGGACGTCACGATCATGCGATCAAATCCAATTCCTCCAGACTACCATCACCAAATCACAGACCAAAAGCAACCGATCAAAGATCAGAGTAAAAAGTTCAAGCAGCCGAGCTCCCCCGGCGGCCGCCTCGCCAGCTTCCTAAACTCTCTCTTCAGCCAATCGTCGCTGAAGAAGAAGAAGAAATCGTCAAAATCCTCCGCCAAGGATTTGGAAGAGGAGAGCCCCGGCGGGAGGAGGAAGAGGAGGAGCAGCATCAGCCACTTCAGAATCACGAGCAGCGCCAAAAACGCCGCCGCAGCAGAGATCGGATCTGGATTTAGAACTCCGCCGCCTTACGTGATTACTCCGACGAAATCGCACAAGGAGGTGGCGCGATTCGCCGATCAGCGTCATCAAGCGGTTTCCGTGCCGATGAAAGGGACGAGTTTACAGCAGAGTTTGGAGAAATTGAGGGTTTGTGAGAAGATGAATTTGAAAAAATTGAGCGAAGAAGAGGATGGGGCGGAGAGTGATTCGAGTTCGGATCTGTTTGATTTGCCTAATCATGAATTGGATTTCTTTTCGAGTAGCTTGCCTGTTTACGAGACTACTCATATGGAAAGTATTAGAATTGGAACGCCTATTTCCAGCGCAACATAAATAGGAGTACATTTTTTTGGGATATATTCAACCATGCATGAATCATTTTTAGATTTTTTTTATGTTATTGGAGTATCTTTTAATCCCGCCAAACACCGTCGATAATCGTACGGGATTTCACATTGTATTACTTTCTTTGTCCATTAGTATTAAATTGTAGCTACGTGTGAAATTAGAAAATACTCCATCTTTTTCTCAATACAAAAACGAGGGTAATGTCATAAGGGAAAAATTATAGTGTGATGATCATGCAGAGGATCCATGCTTCACCCTATCATCATCAATCAGGTCTTCGACTTGAGTAGGAATAATATGATAAATCTTCAGCGTATTGTTCTTCACATCTACAACTCTGCCCATAAAGTCTGTCAGCCGATTCAATTAACGAAAGCAATGAACAACTTTAACATTCTGAACTTTATGGATTTGAAGCTTGACGGAATATACCAGATTTTACACCATTCCACAATCTACATAAGTGTTAAGGAGGTAGAAAGCAGTTAGGATGTCTGTTTCAATGATAAGATGATCAAACCTTCGATTTTTGGTCACCTTTAGTCTCACATGGAATGAACATTAAGCACATTGCAAATGTCTATACTTATGTTGAATCCTCGCAAGCTATTATCGCCCCTGAATACACTTTCCTTATTCGTGCCATTTTTTTTTATCGTGCCTTCCATAACATCTGTATTAAACGTGATCCATTCCTTTTCAAGTGTACACCATGTATCGTGTTTTGCACATGCAACACTTCTCATCAAAACTCCTTGGCTATCATAGTCCACATTGTTAAAAATAAAATCATTCCATGTAGAAAGAATGGAACATTGCGGTGTATTTCAAGTTTGTACACATATAGTTAGCCGAGTTTCTTGTTAGCTTTTGCTTTTAATGAATTTTTTCTTTATTCGCATAGAATTAATTTGTTGTTTGCTTTTTAATATGTTGTGCTCCAAAATATGATTAAAGTGCAAAGCATTAAAACTGTTAATCAATGATTAGAAATCATACATTTTTTGATAAATGGCGAGAAGAATTAAAGATGGCATCATCACGCATCAACAACCATCTTTCTTCCTTTCCCCTTTTTCTTTGTTTCGTGTGCCGCCAATGGGAATTTTATTTGGAAGTTGGTGACGTGGAGTGGCATTGAGTTAACAAGTGTATTAATACAGTCCCCGCCAATACTATAATTTGACATGATAATTATAAGACTATTCACACCCAAATACTCCTTCCGTTCACGATTAAAAGTCTCATTTTTAAATGGCACGGATTTTAAGAAATATTAAGAAAAGTGGGTGGAAGAAAATTAGTGAAGTAGAAGTCCCACTTGTATATATTAGTTTTAAATAATATGTGAGTGGAATGAGTTATTGGAACGTTGGGTCTCTTTACCATTTATGGTAATTATGAACCGGGACTCTTATTCTTGGACGGACCAAAATAGAAAAACAGGACTCTTATTCGTGGACGGAGGGATAAGTACCAATAAAAATATAAACCTAAATTAAAATATAATTCTATTCTAATTTTAATTTAGCTTTATATCTTTAGGTTCACATGCATTAATTATATGCAGTGTATAAGACTCATAAGACTATTCATAGTGGTACGTAACAATTAGACAATCTCATAACATTATTAATTGAAAGCTAGACTGCCACGGTCTGTTAGCAAAGGAAAAAGATATTAGCTTGGAGATCAAGAAACGTGTTAGCTTGGAGGACAAAAAACATATTAGCTTAGAGGACAAGAAACACATTAGCTTGGTGCCCAAGAATACTTGAAGCATAAGTTTTGTAGTAATACACTATATAAGGGTGTCATATTATTGAAGAACCAATCAAGTCATCTATCAAAATGTAGTCTTCAAAGTTCTTCGATGTTCTTTAGTTTTAGTATTTACATTTCTGCATTTCAATTCTATTATTCAACATGGTATCAGAGCAGGTTCGATCAAAGGATCGTTCACTGTCTCTATATTAAAAAAAAAGAGAGAAAAGAGTCTCCAGCTGGACAGTTCTTTTTCAAATCTTCAAATAAGATGCACAGACCACCAAGGAAAAGTCCGAGAATGGCAGCCAAGAACCACAACAGAGGAAGAGAGAAAGGAGGCATTCTAGTGAAGGAGGTAGAGCCAGTCGCAAGGCCACAAAGGCTAACTGCAGATCGGGAACGCCGAGGTGGCTGAGAAAAGTCGTTGATGGTGGAGCCAGTAGCAAGGCCACAAAGGCTGCTAGAGAAACTTTGATCGGCGCCAGAAGCCAACAACGGAGGAACAGAGCAAAAGCTCCATGGAGTTCAACGATTACTAGCTGATTTGGAGGTGGCAGCGAGCCATAGATCCAGAGATAAAATCTGAATTCAAGGAACGTTCGGCCGAGGGGGAGAATAAGGTTTCTGACCGGATGATTCCCCTTTAAATTAGATGAATATGCCAGTGGTGGAACGACCACCGAAAAGGAACAAGCAGACCGTCTGGAAAGGCAAACGCCGATGGGAGGAGAGCGTGGACGTGAAAACATTGCTAAGAGAAGAGGCGATTGTGTTGCAGCACCAACGAGATCAACCCTGTTTAATGAACCATCCGACTGAGGGGGAGAGTAGTACCACAGCCGGATAGTTCCACCCACAGTACCGAGAAACCAGAAGGAGGCGGCTCATCAGAATGAGGAGTCACCATGCCCGGAGAAGAAGGCTGAACTGCAGCCGAAGAGAAAATAACAACAGTCAAGATAAGGAGTTCACGGTTTGTCCAGCCGAGAGGGAGAGTAAGAATGCGACCGAACAACCGAACAACTCCTCTCCAAATCTATGGTAGCCGTGAAGGCCAAAGAAGACCGATTTGATATCGCCGGAATGGCCTGAGAGAAGGCTATCATACCGAAGAAAAAGACGACAAGTTATCCGGTTGAGAGGGCGAGATATTGACCAACTGGATGACTCGTCTTCAAAGCAGAACCACTAGTGGAGAGAATACCGCTGGAAAAGAGCTCAATCCCAGACACAACCGCATGAAAGATTGGCAAGACAACCCGGATAGGTAAAGCAGTCGAAGAATAATCCGACAGAGGGGGAGAAACAATACCCTGCTGGAAGAGACGGAGTCGCCAAGAGGGCTAGAAGTAATAGGTGAATACTGGTGAAGTTTCATCAAGATATCGGTGTTGAAGTCAGAAGATCCTCGAGAAAGAGTGATGATCATCCACTGAGGAGAGAGAGAAAGAGAACCGCCACACTGTTGGAGGAAGTTTGGGGCCCAAAGTGGTCACCGAGAAGTAAATTTGGGCCTAGTGGTTATTAGGCTCAAGAAAGAAAAGAAATGAAAATAATGAGCTCATAGTTTGAGTTTGGAATGGACCGAAAATTGTCTAAGATGGCTCCTAGATACGAGCTAAAAATATCTATGAGGCTCCTAGATACGAGCAAAAACTGTCTAGATTAGCTCCTTGACATGAGTCAAAACTGTCAGGATTAACTCCCAGACACGAGTTAAAACTGTCTAAATGAGCTCCTCGACAAGAGTAAAAACTGTCAAAGATGGCTCCTGGATACAAGTTAAAACTATCTAAGATGGCTCCTTGATATGAGTTAAAACTATCTAAGATAGCTCCTAAATATGAGTAAAAACTGTTTAGACAAGCTCCTTGACACGAGTTAAAATTGCCAACAAAAAATTGAAGAGCTCCTTGACACGAGTTAAAACCGTCAACAGAAAATTGAAGAACTCCTTGAAACGAGTCTAAACTTTCAATGAAGAAAAATGAAGAAGCTCCTTGAAAAGAGCCTAAACTTTCAATGAAGAAAAATGAAGCAGCTCCTCAAACTTGAAAATTGAAATCGTGCAAGTTAAGTATCGAAAGATTCGATTCTCAACTTGAGGGGGAGTGTTGGAATGAAGAAATCAATTAAAAGAAAATTAAGGAACCAAGACAGTCAACTCAAGAAGCTTTGAAGATGTTCTTTGCAAATTGAGTATCGGAGATCCCACTATTCAATTGAGGGAGAGTGTTAATAAAGGAAAAAGATATTAGCTTGGAGATCAAGAAACGTGTTAGCTTGGAGGACGAAAAACATATTAGCTTAGAGGCTAAGAAATACATTAGCTTGGTGCTCAAGAATACTTGGAGCACAAGTTTTGTAATACCCTATATAAGGGTGTCATATTATGGAAGAACCAATCAAGCCATCTATCAAAATATAGTCTTCAAAGTTCTTCGATGTTCTTTAATTTTAATATTTACATTTCCGTATTTCAATTCTATTATTCAACAAGGTCCATCTATGACGTATGCTCTTGTTGTCCTTTTAGTAGTATTTTTATTATTTTCTTCTAGACAATAATATATATAAAAAATTATGGAAATTGAGTGTTATTAAGAAAAATTATAAGAAGAAGATTATATAATTATAAATGCGGGTCCGCGGATTAAGATTCCGTGTGTGTATCCCCTATTTTCAACGCTTCTTTTTAGGTTGATCGCCAAAGTTGCTAGCTAGATACTTGCTTTTCATGAAACACATAAATTTTTATTATACTATAAATGAATCATAGGATGATCAGCATAGAAATTAATTCTAAACTTTTTTTAAATTAATTAATATTATAAATCATAATTATTCATGATCTAAGAACTACCCCACCTAAAAAATAGTAATAGGGAAAATCAAAGCCACATCTTCGCCCAAGATATTTTCTAAATGTGAATGATTAGAATAGAAATGTGATTGACAGGCATAAAGTTACCATTTGGCATTAAAAAGAAATCTCGACTTCTAGAGTGTCCGAATAATTTTTCTTACGTAGGGTTTTAGAGGAATGTGAAATAATTACTCCAATTAGGTCGTTTGCAATTTTTTTGAGTTGTCTAACAGTACTAGTACTAATGAAGACAACAAAAAAAGTGATTAATATCTTTTTCAAACTTACAGTTGCGACGGTTTAATTAAAGAAACCAAGAACATTTATATGTCTACAATAATCACAAAGAACTGAACACCGAAAATATATACAGACATTATTAATATTTAATTTTCCAATTAAAATTAAATAACTCAAATTATTAAAATATAATTACTAATTTTTTGTAAAAAATTAAAGACCATATGCTAGATGATAGCAAACATAAAACTATTGTTGTTTAGAATTATTATCGGTTATCAATTTCCATATTTATCGAATATATTTCAAAAATAAAGATTAAGTAGTACTCCAGATCCACATATTTCAAAAAAAATAAAAACTCCTAATTACAAAAGTACGAGCAAACCGCACACCATTGTCCACATATGCGTGTATAAATAACAATAGTAGATAAAAGCCACATCTTCGCCCAAGATATTTTCTAAATGTGAATGATTAGAATAGAAATGTGATTGACAGGCATAAAGTTACCATTTGGCATTAAAAAGAAATCTCGACTTCTAGAGTGTCCGAATAATTTTTCTTACGTAGGGTTTTAGAGGAATGTGAAATAATTACTCCAATTAGGTCGTTTGCAATTTTTTTGAGTTGTCTAACAGTACTAGTACTAATGAAGACAACAAAAAAAGTGATTAATATCTTTTTCAAACTTACAGTTGCGACGGTTTAATTAAAGAAACCAAGAACATTTATATGTCTACAATAATCACAAAGAACTGAACACCGAAAATATATACAGACATTATTAATATTTAATTTTCCAATTAAAATTAAATAACTCAAATTATTAAAATATAATTACTAATTTTTTGTAAAAAATTAAAGACCATATGCTAGATGATAGCAAACATAAAACTATTGTTGTTTAGAATTATTATCGGTTATCAATTTCCATATTTATCGAATATATTTCAAAAATAAAGATTAAGTAGTACTCCAGATCCACATATTTCAAAAAAAATAAAAACTCCTAATTACAAAAGTACGAGCAAACCGCACACCATTGTCCACATATGCGTGTATAAATAACAATAGTAGATAGGAAATAGCTATTATAATTTATTTAAAAAAATGAAATTATTCCGTGCAAGACAATATATAGGGTAAACTACAAATTAGAGACCTTAACAAATGCTCATTTTTTGTTTACTTGCAAAATAGAGCCCTTAACAAATGTTCATTTCTTTGAGTCCATTTGTTTGCTTGTAATGTTCATTGTTGTTTAGGGGGCATCATACTGAAAAAATCAAGAAGGCTGACATGTTAGTGTACACTTAAAATGGGGCGGCCTTATTGAGGCCCATTAAGTGCAATACTATTGGACGTATAAAATATACAGGAATAAACTCAAAATTAACTTGGGAAATCATAGTGAATGTACGATAATTAAGAAATGAGAAATTTTACATGAACAGAAGTTATAAGTTATTGTTGTGATTACACGTCGTACTTAGACGGTGCCTATTGATCCTATTGAGGAATGAGGAGTATGATATAAAGTTAATATTGCATTCGTATGTTAGTTAACATTTTTAATGTATTCATTGCAATGAATTTACTCATTTAATTAGTGACTTTTTAAGATCGGCCGATTTTGAAAATGAAGTTGAATCGATGAAATTAAGTTTGGTTCGGATAATCCAAACCGGAACATTAAACCGAACAAACAAAGGTGTCAAAATAATTATTTATGCAAACATTTTTAATAAGAAATATACTTATTTATATTTAAGTGGTGAGTAAATAGTGTAATTCAAATGTAATCCGATTCGATTTGCCAAGTCTTCAGTTAAATTCTATCATAATTATATTTATAGCTTCATATTATTACTTCCTATTCTCATTCTTATCTAACATAATTCACGAGAGAGAATATATTTCATAGTGGAGTACTATAGGTAAGTTTTAGTTAAAAATCTGACTTATAAATCTTGCAAGAAAAAAATGCATATTAATTAGATAAGTTGTACTACTAGTTTTTATTATTTTATCTGCAGTACTATATTATACAGTACTTACAAGTTACAACGATGAGATAAACCTAATGCAAATATTTTTATTCGCTCCACGTGATTAATTATTTTGAAGTGTTTTCAATAAAGTAAGATAAGCATTTTGTACATCCTTTCTTCTTCTTTTTTTGTGTTTGTTTTTTGTTTTCGTAGTTTTATTGCATTTTCAGCTCATGAGAATAGTTTATTAGAATGTTAGTAATTCATCGAATCAAAACGTCCTAATAACTACTCGTTACTAGTACCATTTAATTTAGAACATGGAGCATTAGTTAAAAGTAAATTTTTGTTATAATTAAACTTTTCAAGGAGTATTACAAAATTGACTAAACTAGAAAGTTTAATTACTATATAGTTCAATTTTGCAGTCATGATCAACAATAACAACCGCAATGAGAAATCAGACGCGAAACAAATAGTCATATCAATCCCAAGCTATCACGCGTCACACTATAATTCTATAAATATATAGGTATATAGGACCTAAATTTCTAACTTGCTATATCGGAATAAGTTGTTGTCGAAAGATCAGCGGCAACAAAAGTTGATCCATGGACACAATCAATTTAACAGACTAATTAAAAATGTTATTAGTATCTATCACTTTAATTAACTAAAGGCCCCATTGCCATTGCTTACTAGTAACCATTGGCCGAGAATATATAATTACCAAAATTGGGACAGCCTTAATGTGGGAATAAAGCATATTTGAAACCTAAATCAGAACTAAAGTTCTTCAGTAGACATACCTACTTACCTGCAATGGCAATTCTTAACTAATAAGTTAGATCTTTTTTCGGAGATTCTTTTTTTACACAAAGATTCCATAGTTTGCTTGCTATTAAAAGAAATTCTTTGTTTTGCGTCTGGTCTTGTGAGTTCTCTCCCATGGAGTACTATATTTCTTATCTTTATTATCACCGAGAGCACTAGCAATGATGATCTATCTCTAGAGTCTATCTCCATTTTTTCCTGCCATGACAGTAGACCCATCTCAGAGCCTATCTCCCTGCAATGAAAGCCCATCCCAGAGCTCATCTTATTTCCACATCATCACTATGTATATATGTTTCACTTTTACTTGTTGGGGTAAACTAAAGACAACATAATATACGGCAAAAAATAATTTTATTAAAATCAAAATAAAACATCCTACATTACAAAACAAGATAAAGATAGATAAAATGTGAATTGATGTAAAATTGCTGAAGTTCATATTAGCATAGAGAGAAATAAAATTGAAATTGAGATTGGAAATGGATGAATGTAAGAATTGATGGGGAATGAGGCCTATGTAGTGGATTAAAAAATGAATTAAGTTAAAAGACAAAAAAGAAAAAAAGTAAAAAGGGATATCGGCAATGGGGCGGAGCCGATGGGAGATAGGCCTCCTCCCCATAATGGTGGCCTATGAGAGCCGATGGGGGAGCCGATCGCTCAGCCCTTGCGATCGGCCCCCATTGCTAGTGCCCTAAGGAAAACAATTTCATACAAAATCTCACATATAAAAATATACAGAAATATAATTACAAAGGTTATAATAGGAGTTTCATAATCTCATTGTAATTGGTAACGAAAATTTTTAAATGTTCAGAAGTTGGTTCATATATTAATGCGAGCTTGTGGGTCCGTCGTGAATAATGATCAAAGTTATGGTATCTATCATATCTATCAAATATGAGAATTAAAAAAATTAAGCCACTAATGAATTACAATAAAATATTATATAGTTGATATTTAAAATTTTAAATGACTTATACATATAATTGTCGCATCCTCATTCCTCACAGAGAATGTGCATCATATTTTTCGTTTTACTATCTTTTAATCAATATAAACTTTACTACTATTAATTGAACTTTAATATATTTAATGTTCAATTGAATTTACAGGTTTGTTAATATGAATTTTATAAGTTTACAATCCTTAAAAAAATATGCAATGAATAGAAAAAAAAATCTTCCCTTTTCCCCAATTTCTTTGTTTCACACAGTCACACACGCAAAAATCCACGCACATATCCATCGAAAAGCTATAAAAAGAGCTGGAGTTTGGCCTTTTGTGTGGGGTAGTGGGGTAGTGGAAATGATTTGACTCTCTTCACTCTTCACTGCTTTCGCTTGCTGCCTCTTTCTTTCAATAAGTATAGTCTATTACTCTCAACGCGGCCTTCTGCAAAACCACAATATATCTCTTTACTGTTCACAGAGGTATGCGTTGACAACTTCTCGTAATGTTTCTGGATCAATTTCTCAATTGGGTCTGGCTATAAAGATCTTGTTTTGCTATATTGTGATTCTTGTGAATGATTCAACTGTGGGGATTATGTTTTTTGCAGCTCATTTGTATCGTTTTTGGACTTGATTGAGTGGGTACTTTTTATTCAAATTGCTTACTTAGTTTTGTTAATACTTCCAATAAATCTTTGAACCTATAATAAGACAGCCTTTTGATTCTGATAATTGATGATCCTGATTTTTATTTGATAGGAGTAATTTATTTCTTTATTGGGCTCGAAGGATCAAGAACAGTTTTTGCATAAGCAATTTGAGTGTAGTCCTACATATGGAGTTTATGAGCTGTGCTTTTGAGGGTAGAGCTCTGCTGTGTAGTGATGACACAGATTTTGGGGCTGATAATCTCACTAGTAGTAGAAATCTGTTACATAAGTGGGATGGAGAAGATGAAGTAGACAGCATAGGAGTTATAAAGCCTCTTTCGCCCGAAGCAACAAGCAAGCCCTTTCTTGCTGATCAATGCTCGGACAGTAATGGCGATCGTCATTCTGGCAAACCTGTTCAGGAGATCACAGTAGACGCGTTAATGGAATTTGGCATGAGAATTCCAAGTTCTGCAAATAAAGCCAAAGAGGAGAAGTCTTCTCCAGAGCCTTCAGTGTCAGCAAAACGAGCAAAGCTAACATATTTGCAGTCTCTGGTTCCAACTTGTCAAGTTTTTGGGTGCAACAAAGACTTGAGCTCCTCAAAGGATTACCATAAAAGGCATAGAGTGTGTGATCTTCATTCCAAGACTGCTGTGGTTATTGTTAATGGCATCCGGCAAAGATTCTGTCAGCAATGCAGCAGGTAGCGGATCCTCTCTTTATAGTTTATACTTGTTCGAGTATCTGGATAGACTATTTTTGAGACTGCTTTTTCAATTCCTCGTAGCAGAGAGCTTCTTTTACACCTGTTCATGGTTTTGAATCAATAACTATTGAGTGTAGGCTGACCTGCATATCTACTTATTTAAGCTGATGTAGACGAACTCTCGATAACTGAAATCATGTACAAGCAAAAATCTTGATTATGTAGCTAAAGATTCAGATTACACTGTGGCATGAACAAAAACAGCTGTTTATTTTCAAATATAAATGATTGTGGATAGCCTCTGTTGGTTTATTGCAGTACTTCTATTTGTGGTATATGGTGTCGGAATCTTGATATATTTGAAGTCGTTTTAAGCGGTGGTGCCTCTTCTTTTACATAATTTTTGTATGAGTTATCAAGTTAGCCATTTTATTGGTTTCCTTCATGAAGTTGCTGGCTTGAATTGTAGGTTCCATTTGCTAGCTGAGTTTGATGAAGGCAAGCGTAGTTGTCGCAAGCGCCTTGCTGGTCACAATGAGCGGAGACGAAAGCCTCAATTCAACGCTCACTTGGGTAAGGCTGCAATCCTAATTCATGTACAAATGAGTCAAATGTTGGGTGATTAATATGTTATTTTTTTTTCTTTTGCAGGTTCCACATATTTCACAGGAGATGCATCAAATTCCTTCATTTTCTCGAGAATTCTTCCAGGTGGTCTCTTCGGTGTGCAATGCAACGACAGGCGCCTTAAGGCGCAAGATGAGCCAAGACAAACATCTCAATTAGCACTAGATGTGAAGCTCAGTCAATCAGTCCTGTGTTTCCATGGTATGGGGAAACAGTATCCTAAGAGCTGTCTCAACACGCCATCACCACTCCCAGAGATGAATTCGAGCTCAGATTCAGGCTTTGCTCTCTCTCTTCTGTCAGCTCGAGAACACACCTTAAGCACGCCAATGGCTCAGAATTCTACCACAGCTCTCGGAGAAAGTTCTTCCAAGAACTTCACTCCGGTTATTTATAGCTCTAACGGAGACAGAGTCACCATTAGTACAGAGATTCAACCAGAGCCTCACGGCCTAAAGCCAACGAACCCTCTGTCTCATCAAGGCGCAAACACGGTGAGTTTGCTTGAACTGTCTTTGCATCTGCAGAGAGTGGAACAGCAAAAGTATTATGGCCAGATCAAGATGGAAAACGATATCTTCTGCGACTCCACGATTGCATGAAGATCAAAGAAGATGCATGTATTTCTGCACAGGAGCCCAAACCAGGACTCCAACATGTGGTGATTAGTGTTAGTGGATGTGTGAATGTTGTTGTGTTAGGAAAATTCAAGTTTTTGAAAGATGTGTGCCAATTAGCAGTAAATGTTATGTGGCTGTTCTTGAACAGTTTAAGTAAGTATTATGTTTTGATGGTAAATTCTGCTAGTAATCTTACCTCTGTGAATATGTAATTATTTATTTTGCAAGTTTTCATATTTTCTGTTAAAAACTCTTAAATCTTGTCTCACATCGACTTGGTGACGATCCTAGCCTATCTATATAAATATGGATAACCTTCCCATTATAAGGCCTTTTTAAGGTGTGAGTGACCCATTTTTAATATTTTACCCAAATTTCACCTTGTTATAAATAAGAGAGGACTTGCTATTGGTTCAGTCAGTTTGAGTTGACAGTACTTCATTTGTAGCGGAGTAATATTTTGAATCGTACAAAGTAAAATATGTGGGGAAATTAATAATGTATAATTGGGTAAGAAAAATATTGTGAATAACAAATTTGCATTGCAAATAATGAATTAAAATTTTTGGAATATGCGCATCTCATGGAATTCCAGCACATCATCATGATTCATGAATTAGTTTCCTAAAGCGGCGACTCCATATAGAATTTGGTGATGTAAGTGCTAAAAATTGTTCTTTTAACTTTGATTCAAATTTAAGTGCTCTGCCGAGACGAATTTGACTTGACATTTATTTTCCACATTTCTTCTTCATTTGCTTTTCACTTTGGTGGTTTTTGCTAGATTTTAATTTAGCTAAACTGATCTTGGTAAAATAAATCCAATTAGGACTGAAGAATGAATAATGAAATAAAAAAGTGAGTGGTTTAATAAATAATTCTCTGCTGCAATTTTCGTGTGTTCTCATGCATGTGTGTGCACGTGTGTGCCCACATACGGTAAGTCTTTAACTTTGTAATAAAGTTGTACGCGTGCCTAATCCCAATTACAATAATGCACCCCTTTATTAATCACTACTAATTGTTTGATTTTTAGTGATATAATTGTAAGTTCCTTTTTGGTAATTACGTCATTCGATACGAAATGAAACATATCCATGAATGTTGTTCTCCAAGTTAATTTATTTTATTTTCAAGTATTAACCAATTTCAGAATTGTGTTTGAATTTTATTTATTTGAATTGAGCAAGCCTTACTCGCGCTATTTAAGAAATTTTGTAGCTACTTAATTATATAGTACTACCTTTTATTTCAGTATCTCTTGGTAAATTAGAAAATAAATTGACCTTTTTCTGAGACGATAGAGTTTCACGGTTATCAAGCTAAAAAAACTAACTAATTAAATACACCCTCCGTCCGCCAGAAGTCTCATTTAATGGCGGAACGAGTTTTAAGAAATGTTAAGAAAAGTTGGTGGAAAAAAGTTTGTGAAATAGAGGTCCACTTATATTAAATGAAATGTGAGTGGAAGGTGAGACCCTATTATCATTTATTATAAAAGTGAACCGAGACTCCTATTCATGGACGGACTAAAATGAAAAAAATGAGACTCTTATTCACAGACGGGGGAAATACTGGGGGAATACTGCGTAACTAAAGTAATTGGATTTTGTATCCAACTCAAATCATTTGCATACTTAGCTTTAACGAGTGGCGAAGCATGTTTGTTCATTTATTTATTTTATTTGACTGAACTCTTGTCTTCATCATGTATGAAATCATGGTAAGATACGGAAGCACGTGTGGAGGACCTAGTTGGTTTGTTTGCAACCATAATGAACTGTTGATTAGGGACCACTAATTTATTAGTATTAAAACAGATAATTCATTAATTAAAGTAAACATTACACAGTCATATTATTGGAAATATATGACTATTTCTCAAAGTTGATTATTTTAAATAAATATTTAATGTATTAGATTTATTTCTAAAATATTTTGGCATCGATCCCAACCGAAGATGAACGGTATAGGGCTTAATTTATTGTCTTTCATTAATTTTTGCAACCACTTAACCTAAGATTGATTGCTTCAATTTCAGAAACTATAGTGGGACGTGTTAGGTTGCAAGCTCATATCACATCTAAGAAGGAGAAATATTGGAAACAAATAAGTAGAATATAAGTTTTGTCAAATCTCAATTAGTTTAGGTCGGGCCTGGAATTAATGACTCCGTTTAGGGTTGTTCCCTGAAGGACTCGGTTAGAGTCGAGCCCAGGATGATCGAGGGGTCAAAGCCAGAACGACCCATATTTGAATGACTGAGTCGGGCCACAAAAACTCGATGTGTTGATTTCTCGGTTAGAATGAGAGGTTTGTTGGGTTGAAAACCCATATCTTTATACGTGCATCAAATTAAACTGTATGTATGAATCTCGTAACATTGCAATTGTACAAGCACCAAACTGGTTTGTTATTGGTTGCTAACTAATTCTCGACTGTATGATATAAATTTCAGTAAATTTTGTAGCTATTGGAGATTTGTAAAAGTTGCTATCTTATAGAGATCATGGTTGCCCGATCGACTTCCCTAAATAGCTTCTAGAAATTACACCACATCTCGAGTAACACAGTAATCTTTATTATGTAACATTCATTAGAAAAAAACAAAAGCAGCAGTACTGATCACTCCAATGTTTAGCTACAAACATAACAAGTTACATGGAATACAAAGCTTCAAAAGCTCAAGTCTGAAGACTAAACTGAATTTAACATATTTCCATCCCCTAAATTGTCTTAAAAACCACCCAAATTTCTCTTGATCACCCTCAGCCTCCCTCCATGTTTATCAAGCCTGAGAGAGAGAGAGATATCAGATGAGAGTAACACAAAAAGAAAGGCTCACTTCATTTGCAAGAAACATGGCTGAATCAAGATTGCAATTTTACCTTGTTAGTGCTGGTGGAAGCATTCATCTGTGGAGTGTTTGGAATGTACCTAGCCCACTGTCACAATTATTAAAAACCAATCAATTTATTTTTACTAAGAAAACTCATCCAAACACATAGATCCCCTTTTAGGGTTTTCATAAAACTCACATTTTTTGCAGCTGCACTGAAAGCCTCTCTGTGTGGTATCTCTGGATTTGCCGCTTTGATGCGCTGTATCTCTTCTCTGGAGATTAATCAAAAATCATTTCTTTTTCTCATTTAAGAAAGTAGCATAGTTATTTATAAAAAGAAAAAGAGTCTCCCTACTTCATGAACCGGTTGTAGGCAGATGGAAGCCTATGCTTCTTCTCAGGAGCTGCAAAATACATTTTGTCAGTTTTAAGTTTCTTTCTTCTCACAGTAGAAATCCAAGATTTAGGGTTCAGGGTAAACTTAAATCAGCATGAAATTTGAAACAATATCATTAATCAATTAATTAATTAGGAGATGTACGTACGTTTGACCACGAATGGAGCTTTAGGCGAGGAGGGCTCACTGGAAGTGGATGAAGACGATGATGCAGACTGCCCCTTCTTGAATTCATTGCAGAAAGCCTGTTCAAGCCACATAATAATTAATTAATTTTACATTATCTAGCTAGCTAGAGTTAATTTCTTATAAATTGAAATAATTGCTTGATGTAATCCTAATAAAAATTACAAAGAGAACTAGTATGAAAACCCCTAATAGTATAAAAATATTATGTTACCTGGTAATGAAGACTTGTTTGATGATCATAGCAGTGTCCTTGGGATTGAGGTTTTGTGCTAAGAAACGAGAGATTACTGCAATGCCCACATTTCACTGTCAGAGTGTCCAACAGTCTCTTGCATGGGATCCCAACCTATTATTTTTGTCAACCAAAATATCTAAAAAAATTAATTAAACACACATATGAAATTGTACTAATCAAACTTGGCATACTATATCTATAACAAACACATGTGAAATTGTACTAAGTTTTGCATGCAATTTGAGAGTAATTACGAAGTGTATATACCGCGAGAACGGTGTTGCAGAAGGTGCAGCGGACGTAGCAAACGTGCTCGGAGGCAGGTTGAGCCAAATCCATGGTGATGAATATTGAAGGTATAATGTGAGATTGTTGGGTGAGAGATGAAGAGGAAGGGGAAGAGAAAATGAATAAGCATATTTATAGAGAGAGATGCTATGTATAAAGTGAAAATTAGGGCTTGAGGTGGTGATAGCACCAAAGAGGAAATTCTAGGGTTACTAAGCTTCTCATATGGTACTAACATTTTAGACTATCAAACAAATTATAGGGGTGGCATGCCCACTCAACAACCTGGTAATAACTATATTTAATCTATCAAATGTATTTCATACAATTCAATGGATCTGGATCAATTCAATATAAGGATATTTTGTTTTGGTATGGATGGTAAAAAAAACCATATTGATCTTTAGCTTGACACGCCATGGTGTATATGCAAGGTAAAAAGTTAACGGTTAGATACCAATTTAATGCACCAACTCAAAAAATTCTCAATTTTTACACGAATTTTATCTTATTTTGCAATGCGACTATTGAGATGTTGCAATATCACCGTCTTTCAATTTGTTCTATAAAAATCTACCTCTTTTTTGGTAATTCAATAGTTAACATGTCAAATGTAATAGAACACATAAACTCCTTGGTAAAGACAAGAGTTTAAGGATGTTTATTTTACAAGAAAATGAATGGTGATAATATTACCAATGATAGTTTCAAATTTTGTGTTAAACTCCTTCCGTCCCATTTCATGTAAAATGTTTCTTTCTCTCACGTGTTTTGGGAAAATTATACATAAATAGTTAAAGTGAAGTGAAAATAAAGTAAGAGAGAGAATAATATAGAGGAGACCTCACCTACATTATTCTCTCTCTTACTTTAGTTTTCCTCTACTCTAACTATTTATTCATATGATTTTCCTAAAGCGTGCGATAAAGAGTTTAGGGATTTTCCTAAAGCGTGCGATAAAGAAATGTGTCACATAAAATAGTACAAAAGGAGTATTGAAATAACTTCATGCATTAATTGGCAGATATGGAAAAAATTAATTATGCATGTTTTATATACAACGGTATTGAAATATATAGAGAATTCGAGTGTATAAGATATCAAACAACTACCTAACTTAGACAGTGAATGCTTAACATGATACTAGTATAAAAATGGTTTCATCTACAAAATATAATGAAACAAAAAATCTTTTCTTCTTCCTTGAAATTATTATCGGTGAGATCTTTCAAAAAGCACAATTGGCAGATGCTCAACTCAACTGAGTGAAAATTCAGAGTTCCAAGTCATTGTGAGTATCTTTACTATTTGAATCTTAACAAGTTTTATGTATCACATCGCCTATATTTAACTAAATTTAACATAAATCAGGAACCAGGCCACTTTTATCGGATCCTATTTTTATGAAGTACACACTACCATCAATTTTTTTCAATCATAGCCTGTTACATTGTCGAAAACACAAGTTTTAGGAATTAATGCTTGATCTTGTGTTTGAAGGAATCTCTTATATCTTTAACAGAACAAAGAGGAATCATATCATGAATGACAAGATGCTTAGGATCAAACATTTTGTCTTTCCTTTCCACACACACACATACATGTGTGTGAATGTTACAGTCTGCAGCTATGCATAGCCCAAAAGCCATGCTTTTACCTTATCAACAAAGGAGATATTAAACATTCGTTATTTTCAAAGCTTTTGTTCAAATTGTTTGTGAATTGCTTCCTAGAAAGAGAAAAAACACGGAGAATTTGCAGTTCCCTTCTTCTATAAGGCTGCTAGTTAATTTTCAATAACTAAACAATTAAGTTGCATAATTCCCAGAAAAAGTCTCGTAAATAAAGTACCTAATATTCCGTATTAAAATAAGCCCACAAGAAATGCAAGACCATCTACATTGTTTATTCCATTTGCAACTAAAATCAAGTGGAAAGGAGATGCATTTGACCTGGATTGAGTGATTCCATGTAAAGCAAAGTGAAATAGTGGGTGCGAGCACAAAAGGAGAAAGATGAAATTGACACAAGCCAAGATCATATGTCACAATCGTGATGATAATTTCAAAGTGGAGGAGGGTGTTAGTGTCATTTGCTTGATGGGACTTATCTTTTCATTGCCTAAAACGCAAGTATCAGCCAATTCTCAACTTATTTTCCCATATATCTCTGCTCGTGTAAACCGATTTTCCCTCTCTCCAATAGTACCTTTTTTTTTACCACCACGCTTCATATCATATACTCCTACTATGTGTGGAGTAAGTGTTTGGCTATGCATAAACATTGTTAGAGGAAAGACAAAAAAAGTTGAAGATTATGAAGTCTATACTACTACTATGTCAAATTAAGTTGACAAGATTAATTAAGTAATATAATGAGGCTATATATATATAATAGTATTAAATGATAGTAGCAGTAAATTAGTATTGAAGAGATTAATGTGAAGTGGTGATTTATGGGGGATATTGAGTTGGTTCCGGGAAGGATGCCATGCATGCAATTACAAAGACAGTTGATGACTTCTTTTTCCGGTTATGCTTTTGATGTTTTATATAGATTTAGGGCATAATTATTTGGTCTATGGCTGCCCTGTTTCTTATCTATTTTGGGAATCTCAGATTAGACCCATCCATACTAGTATACTTTCAGGTATTCCCCGCATGCCCATGGCAAAAGCTTTTGCTTCTCTTGTTCTGTCCTTGTCGTCTATATCAACAAGTTTGATTTTTTGATTTGTTAATACAAGCTAAATTAAACTAGAATAAAATAAGCATAAACTTCAATGACCATTTTTATGTTCAAACTGTATGCGCTGCCCATCTAGATCTAGTTGAGTTTTAATGAATAAGTAATACTCCGTACAAACTGTATGCAATGGGCTTTTACTGGGCCTTTGTTAAAAAATTTAAGCAACAAGGCCCATTAATTTTGTACTTTTAAATTCCAAATCCCATCTACAGTAGCTACTAGCAAGACATGGGCATTCATTAATCCAAATCAGCACTTTGGATATCTGCCTCATTTTCTGTTGTTTCATTACGCGCGCGAATCGTTTTACAATCACTAATTTTGATTTATTATATCCTAGTTAATCACTTTTTGCTTTCAATTTTTTAATGATTTGGCTGAAAATTGATTATTACTAGGATTTATCGTTTCGTAATTAGGATATATCACTTATTTAAGCTATATAATCTCTCTATTATCTAGTAATAGACATTATAGAACTCATTTTGTTATAATAAAATTTACTAAAGTATTGAATTTGATGTGGGTTGCCATGAAGACACATAAATCATTATAATAGTAGTGTCAGAGACTGAGGATCCGAGCCCATTTATTGTACAGATAATTGGGTCTGAATTCAAATTTGTAACCGTTGTAAACCTTTTCTGATGATCTGATGATAGGATAAATCTCCTATTGGATTGATCAGCGTCTGTGGATTGACGATCGATAAATGTCTGTCGCAGGTGAGTGTCCGACTCCCCGTCGAGCACGACGGTTTTCTCACTTTGGAGAAGCCAATGAACGATAAAATAATATTTGATATTTTGAATTGATTTCAAATGATTACAATTACTTCTATTTATAATACTAATAACTAACTTAATGAACAAGAAAACAAAGATATAGAAAAGATGGGTGAATCCTAAAATATCTAAACAAAATATAAAATATGCTCGTATCATCAGATAAAGACAAAAATATGTACTACTAATTGATTATTCATACAATTGTGTCGTAGTTAAATAACTCTAACAAATAAATTTCAAATTACTGAATACGTAGAAGCACCATACCAATAACCATACATACTAGTATGAAATTAGTAGTTTTTCTAAAGTATCATTCCAACCGTATAATCAACCCGAAGTAGAAGCTAATCTTCTTACAATTAGGCCCAAACGTGTAAGAGCTTCATCACTCAAATTATGCTAATCCGGTTTGGTGGAACTCTCCCATCCGCATCTGCGATCAAAACCAATATTCACTTCAAAGAATTCTTACTATCGAGCACCATGAGTGCGATCGAGTACTAATTAATGAATTTGGGTCAAGCCTTATTGTGTCTGTGCACTTATTGGGTTGACCCGTTAGTGACTCGATAATTTTAGGTTGATGTGACTTATGAGTTCTAGTGACCCATTAAAAATATAATAGTATTAGCATTATTATTTTAATTATTTATTTTTTTTCTTTTAAAAAAATACTACTAGTATTTATTTTATTCTCTAGATTCGTGTAAATCAAATTTTTTTATCGTAAATTATGTTTTTTTTTATGTGGTAATCATGTTTAAAACCAGATTTAATAAGGTAATATCATGTTTTAGTCAAGTCGTGTCATGTCAACCCATATTATATCATGTCGTTAATGAGTCTATGCCCAATACATGTCAGGTTCAGGTTTGATGTTAGCAGGCCAGTTCAGGCGCACACTGAGAATTTACTTAATAAGTCAGATTTGAGTTAGATCTTAAAAGGATAGATCGTCACCAAGTTGACTTGATAATAACTACTCCCTCCGTCCGCGAATATGAGTCCCGGTTGAGTTGGGTGCAGATTTTAAGAAAAGTTTGAGTGTAATAATTAAAGTGTGTGATAGTGGAATGTGGGACCCATTTATATTATTATTTGCTTTATTATTTGGAATAATGAAATCTAACATTAAGAGATAGAGTGAGATATTGCATCAAAATGGATTAAAATTAATTGCAGCTTCTAAATTAAGGGAACAATGGGGTTATTTTTTATACTCCCAAGATAAAATGTCTAACCGGGACTCCTATTTGCGGACGGAGGGAGTAATTAACTTGCACAAACAGCTACTCCCTTCGTTCCAAAGTAATGAAGTCATTTTATCATTTTGGTACGTTCCATAGTAGTGAAATTATTTCCCTTTTTAGTAAAAATCAAGTATTTCTTCTCATTTACTTTATTTTCTCTCATTTCTCTACCTTTTTTTATTTTCTACTTTATTCTTCCTTTACTAACTCATTAACCCAAAAATAAACGTCCCAGCTACCGTGGAGGGGGAGTATATATTATTGGGAAAGAGAGAGTAATTTGTAGCTCGGTCCATCTGGGTGAAGAAACAGCTAAACCCTAGAAAGGGGTAGAGTGAATGTTGAAGAAGAGTAAATGGCAAGAAGAAAGTGTTAAATGAGTTGACAGATGACAAGACTAGTCACAGGGGCGATGACACGAGTCATCCCAACCATCAATGCCTATTAAAAAGAAACCAAAGCTTCATCCAAACAGGGTAATAATATCTGCATTTTCATCTGCCAAAATTAGTACCTTCTCCACAGCGTGAATAGTATTTTCTTGCAAACATTAAGGTACCATTCCTTTTAATCTCCTTCAAAGTTCAACATATTTGGTGTCTCATCACATATGTTTATATAATTATTTTCTCATATTGCAACCCTTTTATTTAGGTGACTGAAAATTAATGAATTCATCATACAGGATTATTAAGTAATCCACTCCCCTAAAAATGGTATGGTATGACTTATGAGCATATAACAAGCGAATATCATATTTCAATCCACTCATACTAACTTGTCTATTTTCTTGTTCGTAAATATATTTTCTGAGATGCTACATGCTTTTCAAATAAAATCCCTGCCCATATGTCACGACAACATGATTTTTTTTTTTTGTCCGAATTCTTCTGCCTTTTATACAGATTTGAATTTATGATCACCTTAATTGGATTTGCACAATTAAGATTGTGATTTGAATTTGCAAGACTCAAAAGAAATGACTCGTCCATTGATCAGATTATTATATGATTGTAAATATAACACATCAGATAATGTAGTACTAGTAGTATTAATTATTTTATATTTATACATCAATTGCTATAGTAAATTTCTATCAGATAAAGTACAAAATCAATTGGATTGTTAAATTCAATATTTTCGGGAAATATTTATATGCTGTTTCCCCACCTAGTTTATTGTTTAGTCGATGTGAAACGCTAATTGAGTGAACTGAATTGTGCTGGGAGACTTTAAGCCTTAATTCATAAACTCGGTCGAACAGGATTAGTTGGATTCTACCAAAAGCGGATTCGGTACATCTATGGTGAAAAAAAAAATACCTTTTTTTAATTAGAATATATAGTAATACTCCATAAAAGTGTGAAATGAATAGTGTTCGTGAGTAATCATTTTCTTATAGACTATATTAAACATAATATATATAGTTATGTAGAGTAAGTGGCAAGTGCCCATTTTCTTAGTTTGAGTGCATGTGAACAATATAATAGTCCAACTTTACCAAAGACTATGAATTATCACAATTGTAGAATGCTACTATGATTTAGTACAAGAAATTGCAAATGTTAGCACAGTAGCCAAGTTTACCTCTGTGTATGGTGAGCTGTTCGATTTGATGTATAACAAGTGTACGAAGTTACAAAATTGTGTTGTCCAATTGAAAAACCATCAATCACTACAACTATGAAATCATTTACTGCTATAATAATATAGCCAAGCAACATCCAGCTATTTTCATCTTTGATATGCATTCTGCGCTAAATCCATTTCTCAGCCCTTATTAGATTTTCATGTCTCCCCCTGAATCTCACAATCGATCATCATGTGTCCTATTTATATACCCCATCATTCCACAAATTTCATTCATCTCTTATCTACTTAGCTTTTCTCCCATAATATTAAACGGGTTCATTTGGAGTGTGTGTGTGTGTCTTAGGGTTGTCAGTAAAGGGAGCTTCGTTCAGTCCAGTCCGAGGCAGTTCTAGAGCTGAAGACACAGCTGCTGGCTCGTTGGTTCGTGAACTCATCCAACTCTTCGGGTCGTGATTGATGGGTTCTTGATCCAATGATGCAGGAGCTATGTTCAGTTTCTTCTGTCACGTCTTGGACTGAAGGGAGCTCCCTTTTTTCAATTCTTTTATGCCTTGCTTTTGATCATTAATTATTACTCCTAGTATTCTAATTTGGCTTTGATTTTTCTTCAGGTTGCTGTCTATTTCTATTAGGAATTCATGCTAGGGATAATTTTTTGGTATGGGATTCCAAGGGCTTGTTATATGTATGAACTTACTGCTAACTCCACTTCTGTTTTTATTTTGCATGCAGGTTTACAATCAAGAGACAGCTATGAAGGGAAATGACAAGGAGGGAGTAGTTTAATTATCAGTAGGTTACTTCTAATAACTTTAATAAAGACTCCAAAATAAAGATTTAGTTTGTCAATGATTACAAAATATGTTATAAAAGAGGATAGAAACCTAGCTGTTTAAGTTGTTGTGTATGTTGACTTATACTATTGTTTTTAGAGTCACTTAAAACTATTTTTACTTATTTGTAAAAAACAATTCTTTGACACGTTTGGATCTAAGCTACTCAGTAGTAAATAAGTATTCTCAAATTCCTTAGGAACATATGGTTCTTTCAGATTAATTGATTGTCTATATTACTGTCATTTTTCTAATTGTATTATTTAATCTTTTATCTCTTGTTTTTCTCTCTAGTCTCCTTCTCTATAAAATTAAATATCTTATGTACATTTCTCTTGTCTAATTAGAAGTGTGTACGCAACAATCATATATTTTACTATCTGTTTGTCAAAATAAAACACTAAATTTGTGCAACGTACGTGGTCGCATTAATATTTCATTCCCATCATGCACCAATTGTAGTGTTGGTGGCTAGAATATTTTTAGGGAGTATTGCGAAAATTTATAGAAATAGTGATAAATTTTGTTGAAAAAACGTCACCTTGTGGGCCAACTACGGCTTGTCGTCCCATGGGAATCAAAGCGGAGAAGGGGGAAGGGTCCGACAATTAGCACTAAACCACCCCACCAAGACCCGCTCAACTCTCAATACATTGTTGGTGCTATGAACAGGATGAGCAAAAATCTCCAACTCCGGCGGTTGGAGGCA
The DNA here is from genome assembly GCF_023119035.1 of Salvia hispanica. NCBI lineage: Eukaryota > Viridiplantae > Streptophyta > Magnoliopsida > Lamiales > Lamiaceae > Salvia > Salvia hispanica. Next base: position 45,840,512 of record NC_062967.1, read on the forward strand.
GAATTGGCTTTGGAGCTGCACAATTGACATTATTGCTCAACTCCGCATGGATTTGAAGTCAATGTACTACTTTTCAATTTTAAGAAATACTTACTATAATTTTTTTTTGGGGGGTGGGGGCTTATAATTTTAAATTTTCAGAACTTATAATTTTAATACTTTATAATGAAGTTATTAAGTAATTTATATTGTTAAATATATAGTATTTAAATTTTATAATAAATGAAAGATGTAACCCATTGTAGGAGTTGTGGTATGATTCAAAATTTCAGGGAAATGATTAGGACAATTTTCAACAACCATATCCCAAAATCCCATGTCCGAACAATATTATATGGGCCGAATTTGAAACCGAATGTAGGCCAAGATGTATATATTTACATTAAATTAAGCAACGGAATATCATAGAATTACAAGCCCTACAATGCTCACCAAATTACACATGACAACATAAACGGCCACTAACACGCAAATTAAGAAAAGAGCTCCCGTCGCCAAAACTAAGCTTGGCCTTTCATTCATCACCCAAATTTGTAGTAACCCTACTATTTCAATCACATCACCGCCGTAGAGCTTATGCCATTCCTTCTCCCATCTCCACCAGCTCGACGGCGGCGCGTGCTCTTCCTCCTTCATCTTCACTTCATGGATTCTCTTGCGAAGTACGATCAAGCTTCGATCCACGTAGTCGTTGTAACCACCGTCCATTTTCATTGATAATATTTTACAATCAACTCTCTTTCGTGCTCTTGAACTAGGGTTCTTGTGCTTGAAATTGATTTGGAGGTATTTGATTGAAGTTGCTGCCATTTTAAATAAATTAGGGTTTTGATCGTGTAATAAATACTACGTATATATATAGGAGCTTTAATTAGGGAACAAAGAGAATTTAAGAGTTGGAAATGGAAGAACACGTTTGTTGATTGTTATAATTAAGCTTAATTATGTGTGCTTGAGTGGAATTCCAGCTCAAATTCGCGTTTTCTGCCTTATGTCACCATCATTATGATTCGTAAATTGACGTGTCTTGATTTGATCTTAATTATTAATTATTAATATGCACCGATTACATGAAAACAACGTTATAAATGCGTGAATTAGTGTGTGTATGTAGCTTTAATTTGTTACAGCTGAGCTGACCAAAATCTATGTGAAATCTATGACTAAATTACTTTCTTTATTATTATGTATAGTCCTATAGAGATATATATCATGCGCGCGTGAAATAATATATGCTTTGAAATAGCTTAAAGAAAATAGAAAATGAAAGAAAAACCAACATATATTGCGGTTTTAAGTACATCCATACATATTTAAGTTTTTATTCCGGTGGTCTCTTATGAGAACATCCTCATGTCATGTGCCACACATGGCTTCATATCAAATATGATTAAGTAAATAAATAAGTTCTAACTCATGAATATTAATAAATTAAAATTGGGTGTAGCGTCCCTATGTAAAACATCCCCACATTAAACTTTATCGATATATACTACTAGTACTTAACTGCTTTTTATTTGGGCACCATTGAAGGTTTTATTAACAGACAAATTATCATCTATATTTGGATAGAGTGTAATTTTATGTATGTAAGTAATCCATGTAATTTTGGGATTTTCCACCACCCATTAAATTAGTCTACATATCTCGGAACTTCTCAATTATTAATGCATGTCACATATATATTTAACTATATCAAATTAGTATTAACATTATTAAGGAAAAGCAATGCAAAACTCAATTGTTAAGGTTGTTAGACCGCTGTTAACAATATAAAGTAGGAGTAAGTAGGAAATCGAGTTAACGTTGAACATATATAAAACGTGTTTTGAATAAATGGTTACATATAAAGTCCAAGATATCTTTGATCATATTTTATGTAAAACTATTAGTACTCCCTCTGTTTAAATAGGAACTTCTGAAATGATACGAATTTTAATACAAAATTGGTAAAGTAAAAAGAGATAAAAAAAATTTGTGTTAGCTGAAAATAAGTATCTCTCAGAGAGAGAGAGAAAAAAAAATTCTAAAATGGAAAGTTTCTATTTTTAGGAAATGGACCAAAATTTTAAAAATACAAAGGGAGTATTTCTTTTAATTATTCTAGACTAGTGGAGTCTGGATTAAATTTGTAACATAGTAAAATTAAGGTTTCCCCACTGTTTGAATAATGGGGTTACTTCTTGGGACGGAGTAGGTACTAATTGTTGTTCAAACAAATTCGATGGCTGATTGCTGAATTTAATTGATAGAGGAAAAATATCTGCATTAAGCTGGAATAAAGACCTCCGAAATTGTAAAAATTCACGTCAATATAGATAGAGAAAATGTTTGGGTGAGAATTACCAATAGAAACGGAAAAACATATACTCCTATGTTTTAGCAATATTTCTAATAGTAATTCAAAAATCAAGGCATGACATGGCAGATGTAGTACTCAAGCTTTGATGAGTTTCTGAGTGCACAATACCATGTATTTTCACTATCATTATGTACTAAAATAGAGCTACCTTCTTTATTTTGCAGGCATCGCCTCCAATTCTGCACCTGTATGATATAAATAATACTAGCAAGTAGTTGCATATATCACATAAAGATTATCGCAGTCGAAGTAATTACAAACCATCTATGCCGAATAGATTAAGTGGCTCAGAGGGAGGAGATGGAAGTGGCTGGTCGGGTTTACCTTGGTCGTCCGGAAGTGGGGATTCGGGTTGTTGATCATATGGTTCCTCAGTTTCACTTTCAAGAGGCTCGGGGTTTGGAGGTGTTTGTAATTGATCGCGAGGAGGCGGCTCAAGTTGTTGGTACTTGGGTTTATTTTTCTCCAGCATAAGGTAAGTGGTGTAATACCAAAAGAGTAGTATTCTACTTTGAGCAACCACTGTGTCTCTGATCCTACTGCCTCCAAAGGAAAGTCGATCAAGTGCCTGCAGAAGACGGTAATTCCAGATTGATTGAACAGGTAATGGTAGAAACAAACATAACATCAAGTATTTTTTTTCATCAGCATAAGGCAAGAATACAGTGTTAATTAGAATGCATCACTCACTTGGTCGCCAGTCTGAATGTCAAAGGAGTTCTGATGATCAAACTGAAGCCCGCTGAATTCATTAATGCAAAGCCCTTGAAATGCCCTGAACATAAAATAACGACGCTTAAATATAGTTATCATTATTCAGGAATGGCGTAGTTAACCTCAGGCAAAGACTATAAAGTAAGGTGTAAATCACGAATGAAGCTACCATCTGATGAGAGAAACACGAGGGATCCAGCGGAAGATGATTGGTGTGTTCTCTGCATTGACGTAGTAGCCTCCAAATACAATGAATAAAGTCATAAAAGATGGTCCTACTGCCAGAGCTGCTTCAGTGGTCGGAACCATAGCACCAACAGTTAGGCCCATCGCAGATGCAGCAAAGGATTCAGTGGTTACTATTCCACAGAACTTCCCAAATCTAGAGAACAACATTTTTTAGCACAAGGCTTGCACAAAAACAAATTGAAAATGCTTGAATTCAGAAATTTTTCTAAGATACTAAAGATAACTTCACTTGATGTGCATAATGATGCTTGTAAAAATTTCCAATGTGGGTATGCAATATCTAAGGGTACATCATATTCGGCAACTATTCTACTTCTAGTGAAAAGGTCCTGAGATAGAAGTGTTGGATCAGGATGAACAGAAATCTTTAAGTGACACATACCATTATCCTAAAGATGAGTAACACCAACTGAAGGTATCAGTAAAAATAACTCACCTTGACAATGTTGGATGAAGACGGGTCATGGGGTATAAAACAGTACCAAAGAGCAACGGGAATGCTGCTCCAACAGGGATCTCAGCTAATAATTTTGACAGTAAATATGGCCCTAACAAATAGGACCCTTTTGCTCTTTCTCTATCGACAATCACACGTTCCTTAGGAAATACGCCGACTGTCTTTGATAGTGCAGCCATTGCAGTGTTTATAGCCGCAACCTGAATAAGACATCCCAAGAAGTACAGGTATGATATTAATGTTTATTCCGTAGATGTTTAGTATTGCCAAACATCTGAAGTAGTAGTAATTTACTAAGAATTAAATGGATCCTGGTTGGAAATCTATGTCAAACGAGTAAGACCACTGCTAAACCCAACCACACATGATTTCTGTTAAAACTCTAAGCACACTATGAATGCGAACAAAGCTGTCAACTACAGCTTAACATAATCAAACTGGCGAAGAAACCGATACAGCAGTTCAAATATCAAGACCTGGTCAGTGCCGTGGTATATATAAAACTTACTTTAGCCAAATAACTAGTACAGGGCCAGAATTCTAACCAAAGCTATATATGGCCAGTGCAAATATACGAAGGCCAAACTTCAGATGCCAGGATGAGTTCTCATATTTTTTTGTGGTGCGGTATCAAAAGAAGTATGACAAGTTGCTACATTAGCAAATGATAAGAAATAATGAAAAAAATGAACATTTAGCGATACCAAAGCAGAACAAAGGCAGTTTGAACTAACAAAGGCAGTTTGAACTATCCATCATAAGAAAATATCACTAACAAGAGTACTTAATGCATGCATGCGCCTACTTGTGTGTGGACATAAAGATCAAGCAAGCAAGCGGGACACGGAATTAACCATTATCCAATCTTTCATTCTTTCTGCAACATATCTGTAAGACAGCACTGGCAGTAAAGAAGTCAAAGCATTAACACACCTGAAGCAATCCCATTCTATCTTGTATCGATGTCTGTGACCTTCCCATTCTCCAAAAGACAGAACCAAATATGATAGCTGATGCTATTGACATCCTTGATCGAACTTTATTTGTTGGGCCATCACGAGAAGCCTAGATATCCATAAAAATTGACCAAACATACAAGAGACAGATAAACATCTTCAAGTATGAATTTGATGTTAACAAAATGCTACAAATAACAAATAAGAACTAAAACTAGGCGGATATATAACTCCCATAATATCCAAATTTTGGAAGTGGCCCGAGTCCACATGACTAGGATGATATTATAGTGCATGGGTAATGATGAAACCAACATACATTCACCACCTTGAACAAATAAGATTGTCTCACTAGAAAATACAGATAACATACAGTAAATAAACAAAGTTTGTTGGTCAGCACATTCCTGTTTATTGGTGCTCACTTAACAAACCTTATCACATTAATGTAGTCAAAACATAGAAATTGATTTCTACATTGTCATATTAGGGAACTGATATGTCTTATTCATGTCATTCCACCTAGCAAAAAGATGTAATGACAGCTTCTTATTTGCCATCATGGCAACTCATCCGCAGAAATATGAATACAACTCTTTGTATAAGAGGATATGTTAAGTAATACTCATTTTACTAAGTTTAATGACAGTATTTGTATTTATTTACCTGCATCCATGCACGTCTGAGGAGCAAACAGAATTGCCTCCACCAACCACCTTTACCTTTTGTAATAGCTTTCTTCCTCAAGATTGTGGTGTCCTTAAGATCTAGCCCTGTAAGTGAAGTTCCGTATAGAGTTGATGGAATCTGCTCAGAAAATGACTCAATAAGACCATCTATTCTTTTCTGAGAAGCGTCAACACTCTCAGCAGAACTGTAGTCTACTGAAATGAGATCAGCCAAAAATTCAGCCGGATTGACATGATCAGGGCAGATGAACCTGTCATTTACTTACACGGTCAACTGATAACTTCACAATAAGAATAGCTTCTTGTTATATCTATAAGATTTGAATTGGATGCAATTTCACATGAGCCCAACTCAAAAAATCTCATTTTAGCGATATAATTCTGAAAAATAGCCAAATAATGATACTTCCATTTTATTTTACCAGGATAAATCAAATTAAATACAAAATAACTTTACTGTAAGTATAATTATATGATAACTATTGAGATTCATTCTCCTCCTTAATGCATTCTATGAATGGCGAGATAACAAGTTAGTTTTCATTGCCATTTCTAAATAATAGTGTATACAAAGCCTCGGCACCATAATTTGACCAAGTCTCAGGCACAAGTCCGCTCAACAAGGAGCATCAAACCGACCACCATCTCTATTAATGTTCCGTGCAAAGTTCAAAACACGCGATCGAGTGTTTAGAGTATAAATTGGTTCCTTAGCTTGGAACTGATGTAAACCAGGGTTTTTCTTTAGCAGGGAATGCTTTTTATACATGAAGACAAGGTTCGAGGATATTATGAAATTAATATTACATATGCAATATCAAGAATCACACGTTATTGGAAGCAGATGATTCATCAAATTATGCCTGTGTATATGCAATATCAAAAATCATATGTTATTGGAAGTAGATGATTCAGCAAATCATGCCTGTGTGCATAGATAATTGTGTTTTAAATAAAAAATTTAACGCTCAAAATGCTCTTAAGATGAGTTGAGATTTTCACAACAACAGTAGAACTTGAAAGAACAAAATAGATATAAGTCCTCCATAAAACAATGATTTTCTCACACCAATATAGATGAACGAGTAGGCATCCAATCACCCGCTCCTAGTATACGGATATAATAGCAGTTTGAAATCTCATTTTTAAGTGAAGAGAAACAGACAACAAACACAAACTTTGAGAAGTAAGCCAGAGTTTCATCACTTGCAGGACCCGCATAGACAAGTGAACCTTCTGTGAGCAACACAATGTCGTCAAATTTTGCATACACCGATCCTCTAGGTTGGTGTATAGAACAGATTACTGTATGACCGTCCTGTGCAAGTTGACGTAGTGTTTCCATCACTTTCTCAGCCTGGAAGGCATCTAGTCCTGAAGAAGTGATTTATAATAACACAGAGTTTTGCACATATAGAATTCATATGTAAAACAGGTATGACATAAAAGAAATGGTGGAGAAAGAGAGCAAGAAAGACAAAAGTAGAGATAGCCACAATACTTAACCCATGACTGGAGAGTTAGGAGATGAAATAAGGTCAACCATGATTACAAATGTTAATTTTGCTATGATATCTAAAAAAATAAGTTTTGGTCATTTGGTTGAAATGAAAATTGTCACTTAACCAAACAAATTTCTGCATCAATACAGACAATTTTGAGGAAGAAATAACCATGCCTGTTGTAGGTTCATCAGCAAAAATGACAGACGGGCTAGCAATCAGCTCGCATGCCAGTGACAATCTTTTCTTTTCCCCACCACTGATCCCACGGACTTTTGCATCCCCAACACGCGAATCAGCACAACTGACCTTTTATGAAAAGCACAAAGAACGCATCAAAGGAGAATGATTAGCATATACTTGCGTCCTATAAGCCATGAGCAACTATCCGTGGAACTTGCCTAATGTACAGGTACTCATTATACTGATCTACAAGTTAGATGTTCGTAAATGGTAAAATTGCTCATTTGGCAGATATATGTCAGTCTTTGCATTAAAAAATGTTGAGCAAAAACAAAAATGCAGGCATTCAGTCAAAACCAATTAAAATGTTCAGAAAGTTCTTGTATCTAAAAAACAGCTGGTTAAAATGTATAATGATTATTCCAATTCAAAAAAACCTGATGTACACAGTTAATATTTAGCAAAACTGAGAACTCACCAGGCCAGTTTTGAACAAGAGATCAGTAACATACTGATCTCTTGCTTCGGGTGAAGATATATCCTGCAGCTGCAGCTCAGCAGCAAGGGAGAGCGTTTCTCGCACAGTCAATTGTGAGAAAAAAAGATCCTCCTGCCTAATATAAGCCAACCTGCAACAATATTCACCCCATCATCAACTAACTGAAAATGATTTCTAAGGAGGCAGTGTTGTTAAGAAAGACAGCCATACTTGTAATTTCTATTTGAGTATCGGCCATTAACCTCGAAAAGGCCAGATAAATGCAGCCTGGGTGATGCCACTAACTGACCAGCCAAAACATTAAGCAAGGTAGTCTTCCCAGATCCAGAAGGGCCCATTATCGCAAGTAATCTACCAGGCTTTGCCTCTCCGCTGACATTTTTCAGCAGAAAACGGACCTAAAACGATTTTAATGCGATGTAAAGTATGAAGATAAACACTAAACACTGACTGCCCCTTGTAATTCTTATAAATGCAAGTGTCCAAGTTTCGTTTCCTATAATCCATTGTTACTCAGAATGGTAAATTAACCTCGCTAGAGACGCATCTCAGGCTCAGCAGCCGTCGGAATCACGAAGCAGAAAAGGCACAAAACAACAATGCTCTGCATGTACGGATATATATGATTCATAACCGTAATTTCACTCACTAATTTGGAGGATTTATCGGAAATCGAGCAATTAATATTGGCCCATTTGATAGTGATCGGCGCAATTCGGACTTCCGCCGCCGGAACCTGACCTTCTTCCTCCTCCTCCTCGGGAAGTAACTCCAGGCCAGGGCCAGAGAAGAGGCGGAGCAGCAAAGCCGCCGCCACTGCCGCCAGCAGCATCTCTCACTCCCTCTTTCTCTCTAGTTTCTTGTGCGCGCTATCTTTGGCTCAAAGCCACCGAGGCAGAGGCAGAGGCCGGTAAGACGCGGTTCCACTCCAACAATAATACGTACGTATACAGGAGATTACTCAACTAACATTTGTTGACCTTCAAAAATATTGGCGATTCGTTACATGCCAGATCACCACGTGTCCCTAATTAACGATAACATACCATACTATTACTACCTCTATATTTTTATTTGAACTACTATGTCTATTATGATTATCCGTACTATGCAGTATGCACGGATTAAAATAATCAAACAATGATTTTTACTTCATCAATTAATTAAATAAATTAGAATCAATATTATTATATGAAAATTGTAAATAAAATGAGTAACAACATTTTAGTCATATGCGGATTAAACATGTGTACTCGGGGATGTGATCAAATGAAAACTCTAAATATTATACAAATTTAAAACTATGATCTGGACCATTAAAAAATGTCAACAGATCACAAAAAGCATCAACAAGAAAATGTCAACAGAATTTCAACGGTAGTCAATGATTGATGTTGTGTTGATACTGTGTTGACATTAAAATCTTGAAATTTTGTACTGTGTTGATATTGTATTGAAACTATGTTGAAGCTATGTTGAAGAATTTTTAGCTTGTACAATATATAAGTTTGCATTTTATCACTACCATGTGTACTCCTACTATATAGGTTGATAGTGAAACACAATAAACTTGAACCAATTAATCACAAGATATAACGTTTAATGATTAAATAATAGATGATGAAAATCTATCACAATACAAATTGGATAAGGATAACTATTTATAATCGTTTTAAAAATTTCTTTATACACTATATTAACTTTAGAATTAAATTAACAATCACTCTCGTCATTAAAAAAATTACTATAAAAAACTTCTTTATACACAATGTTAACTTTAGAATTAAAAGAACAATCACTTCGTCATTAAAAATTCAACTTTTCACAACTCATCACTCTCCAACAAAATTTGAAGGTAAAATAACTCATATTCAGACAAATTTTCTTCTTTAATATGACTAGTTTACATTTTTATCTGGATTAGGATCTGCATTTTTTTAAAAATCTTACCCATTTTCAGATAGAATTGAATTATAATATTTTTTTATTAAGAAATGGAATTGGAATTGGTGGAATTAGAATTCTATTCCAAATCACCATATTTTTATCCTACCAAACAATGGAATTAGAATTGGAGACTCCATTTCCAAGGTTTGAATTCCACGATACCGAATGGAGTCTGATGCTTTAGCGACTTAGAGTTTTTTGCTAAATTCTAACTAATTTTAGAACTTTTATTTTAAAATTAAAAAGTGAATTCGCAACTCCACAAATTGTCTACTTTGTAATTATTATTATTGTTGTTGTTGTTGTTGTTTACATTAAATTCCAAAGGAAAGGATTTCCCAGATCCAAAACTTAAAAATATAGAGTAAACTTAAACATAACATAAAACCCCCAACTGACTTAAAACCTAGAATAAACTTAAACATAACATACCTAGAATAAACTTAAACATAACATGAAAACCTAGAACAGACTTAAACCACCACTTCTTGTGTTTCTTAGCCGGAGATGCTTCATCATCAACAGGCTCGGGACCATTGGCCGGCGGTACCGGAGCAGCCCCCGCAGGCGTCGAAGAGGAACTAGGTCAACAGTAGCAGATCGCTGAAGTAAAGTAAAAACATGTGCATTAATAACCGTTTCAGTGTAATTGACGATTTGCTTTGCAAGGTTTTGTACTTTTTTGGTACATGGGATTGTAATGATGTTATACACACCTCAATATATTTTTTAGAATAATAATGAAATAGCAAATTAAATACTCGTAAATGTTTGATTCACTTGCAATTATAGCAGAACCTAGGTGTGTTGGTGAGAACCGGATAATTAAGCATCTTATGAATACAAAAAACATGTTATGTGTCTTTGGTAGTCCGACCCAAACCGGACTTGTGGCCCGGTGATAAACACGGATTTTGCATGTTTTTAAGGACTAGATTTGACTTGTTTTAAATGTCAATCATGCAAATTATGTTCTTAAATTGCATATGTTATACATTTGGTATTTTTGATGTGTTTGTTGATGAATGATAGAAAAAGATAGAAAAAGGGTGCAAAAAGACCAAGGTGCAACAGCCTCTGTTCGAGCCCATTCTGCCAACGATTTTGAAGTCCAATCAGTGCTTAATTCATACCATTCTCTTCATCTTCGAAAGAACTTCGCGTGGATACCTTGATCGTCTCAATCGGAGTTCTGTGGAGAAAGTTATGACTATTCTACGAACATTGCGCAGTGCAGTCAAAGCTGTCGGAAATTAGGCGGAAATTCAAGGAAGGAATATATTATTGCTCAAATCTCTCCTTTTAATTGAAGGATTCGAAAATATCATATTTTCAATTAATTGGAGGATATTATTTACCATTCTAAACCTTTTTCTAGCCTATAAATACCTCCTTAACCTAATTCATAATTCATCTCAGAGCCTCCAATCCTTTTCCCTCTACACATTCCTCCATTCCATAATCCACACATAATTCATCCATCTTCCATTGGAGCGGAGCTCTGCAGATCCAGGCAAGAGAAGACTGGAGATTGAAGATTCAACCTTGGGTTTTATCAAATTCTTTCATGTCTAGTACTTTTATTGATTTTTACTACTTGTCTATGAGTAGTTAAATATCTTTTGTATGTTTTTGGTGAAAACTATTATGAACATGTTTTGATTTATTGAATTGAACTTTTTGCTTGTTTTGCTTGTTCTTGTGCTTTTATTGTTCAACCTTGTGATTGTTTTGCTTGTTCTTGTGCTTTTATTGTTCTTTTGTCTGGCCAACTTTAGAACTATGTCCGTTTAACTAGATTAATCGAGAGATAGCTAGTTTTACGTGGTAAAAGGAACGAGTACAACACATAGGTTTATCTACACTCGAGAGAGGGGACCCTTTGTGAGGGCTTGAGTCTTAGGAACTTAAGGAGTTAGAATCTAATCTATTAGAAGGAGACTTTGATAGTTAGAGTCTAATCTACTGGATAGGTACACTCGAGAGAGGGCTTATCTGATAATCGCGACTTTCCTAATAATCCTGGAGACACATAAAGGTAAAGGTTCTATGAGATTAATCATCACTAGGTTATATTAGTTGGATCCTAAAACTCTATATTCTTTAGCCTGTTTTGTACTATTTTATGTTCATTTATTTGTTTATATTTATGTCTAGTTTATAAAACCAAAAACCAACAATAATGCGTGTCTCTAGATAGTATATGACGCTTAGTATATGATAGCCAGTTGCACTCTTATTCTCTGTGTTCAATATCCCGATACTGACCTTTAGCTATACTAGATCTACCATGTAAACTTGCAGGTATTTTTAGTGCTAATAAATAGTACATCACCCGGTCATTTCAAACCACTTTAATTCTATTTGTTCACTCAACATACACTTGTCCAAAATATAATTTTATAATACATCGATGAATAAAAATGTTTTGCACTTTTTGTCCAAAAATGTCATCGACTCTATTACAGATGTCAGACAATTGGCGCCCGCGTACGGCATCCAAATAAACTATAACAACAATTTATCCATTAAATTACTTGATAAACACACACATGTATAAAAGTCTTATTTATTTTACCTAGTTATGTCCAATATATGATAACTAATTGTGATAATGTATAGTAGAAGATTTGGGTGCGTTGTTCATCTGGTATGAGCCAGTCCACCTACAATATGAAAATAAATAAAATTTTAGTATTTGTCATTGAAAACACCAAAATATTTACACATTTAGCTTACATTGTTGCACATGGAGTGTTTCTCGTATGCATACATGGCATCACAAAATCAGGTCTAAGAGTGGGCATTCTCTCGCACACCTGCATCGGACCTCTAATTTCTTTCCTATTACCCATGAAAGCCTCACAAAGATTATGGTATAATATATTAATTGCAGCGCTTGCCCAACTATACCTAGAGACATCCTCAACGTTCCGAAGCACGGGCAACCATATTAGAGGTACCTTACACCATGTTCTATCGAGTAATATTAACGCCTCCAATAACACAAACACAATCATATGTACCCGTTGAATGTAGGCTTCACAGTGTAGACTATCCTGTAAAGGTTCCGCCGCCATCCTAGTTACTAGGGCCGATACAAATAAACTGTTTTCTTTCATCTCACTTTGACGTGGAGAGAATCCCAACAGTTCATAACATAGATCCTGCCACCCTTGTTCACTATAACTATTTCCTGGGAAAGGTAATCTATGTGCAGGTAGACCCCATAACACTTGTACGTCTTCTAATGTAATTGTAGCTTCTCCTACAGGTAGATGGAAGGTATGTGTTTCGAGCCTCCAACGTTCAATCATTGCTGCTATCAGAGCATGATCAAGAAGCAAATGCTTCCGACACTGATAAACTCTCCTAAAACCAAATCTTTGGACCCAATCAATCACGAGATGGTGATAATTATCTATTTTCCAAAAAGATCGATCATAGCAACGTATGTTGAACTCATTTATTTCCTCGCCTACAAACGCTCGAAGAGATATGTGACCATTCTGCAGCAGCAAAACAAATGGATCTTCGGGCCATATTGTGACATCCTAATAAAATCAACATTTAACAAAAAACATATATCAATTATAAACCATAAAGTATATTTAAATTTGAAAGAGATAAGATTTCTATGCTTTATCCATCCAATGTGTTTGACAATAGTTGAATATAATTTCGATTAAAAGCCCAAATTTTTCTAATTAGAAAATTGAGAAAGATATGAAAAATGAAATAAGCAATGCATAGGTAACATATATTAGTAAGCTCATTTTACCAAAGATTAACAAAGTTCAATAGCAAATTCAACTATAACTAGCAAATAATCTTTAAAAAAGTGTCAACAAAAATTCAATATTCAACAATGTGTTTTACAACAGTTGAAGATAATTTCGATTAAAAGCCCAAATTTATATAATTAGAAAATTGAGAAAGACATGAAAAATGAAATAAGCAAAGTCCGCCTAAGGAATTCAACATTACATCAACCTAATTCTATAAACCAACAAATTACCTACTCCCTCCGTTCCAAGATAAGCGACTCACTTTACTTTTTGGGACGTCCCAAGATAAGTGAGCCATTTCCTTTTTTGGTATTCTATCTCTTACTTTTTCTCTCTACTTTATTAACTCTCTTACTTTATTCACTTTCCACTTTACTAACAAAACTTCATTTCCTTAAATCCCGTACCGAAAAGTTTATGTTCAATTATCTTAGGACGGAGGGAGTACCATAAATCAATATTCAACAAAATTATGGACAAAATACCAATAATAATCGAATTTATGGGTGAAATATTACGTGATAACACTTAAAATAAGATTAGATTGTCGTCGATTTTGGGCGATTTTGCAAGGGAAGAGTAACTGAAAACGAGCAGAGGAGGAGAGAAAAAGCAGGGTGTCACACCCAACCCTATCTGACGTAACTACTTATAATGAATAAATTCAAAATTTAAAATAAATAACCCACTATCATTTATCAGATACATATTGCAAAATATTCTGAACAAAAGCGGGACCCTCTCACAACTCTATATACTATACATTTATCTACATGAAAAAATGATGAGGAGGAGAAGGTTGCCAAAACGTGTCAGCCGCCAAACTTGATAACACGTGCAATTCCTACGACTCACGTCAACCAAAAACTTCACTGATATTTTATTCCTGAAAAAATAATACTTTATATGAGCCACAACTCAGTGTATATAAACCTTACCTTTAATTCCACATCCCAAAAATCAAGTATTTCTTTAACCAATATATATAAAAATAGTCAACAAAATTAAAAATAATTCAATATAGATATGCATATGCCACTCTATTCAGTTTGTTATTCTGTGACAGTTCAAGCCCGGTATCTGCCCGGGATTTTCAATATGCCAATATGATTTGACCCGAAGGTCCCACTATGATTTGACCCGTAGGTCCCAATGTGATTTGACCCGAAGGTCCCACTATGATTGACCCGTAGGTCTCAATATGATTTTACCCGAAGGTCCCACTATAATTGACCCGAAGGTCCCAATATGATTTGACCCGAATGAGCCACTATGATTGACCCGAAGATCCCAATATGTCCACTGTGATTTCAGATTTAGGACATGACTATCACAGATCTTCTTTAATCAAATGATTCAGTTAATTTCAATACCATACGCAAACATATCTATTACAACAAGCATATATATTCTCATCATCACCATTAAACACGTATCATATTAGTCTCACATCACATCATATAATCCAATTATTCACTTCAACTTAACCCATAACAATCAAACATTTAACGCATGTAAAATTAAAAGTGTGATTTATACACACCTAATTACGACAGAAAATCTAACCAAGTTCTGAATCTGTCTCCTAGTTAGTTTCTCGATCCTTTAATCAAACAATGCATTTAATCAACAACAAAAGTATATACATATTTTAAAACTACATGCTTAAACGTCTAACCTTGAATTCGAGAGCTGCAGTTCTATATCATTTTAGTGCATAACTACATAAAATATTACTTTTCAATCTACATCTCTCACTCTAATTTCTTTTGTTTTATTTTTCTTTTTCCTTCCCCAGCAAACTATTATTTCTCAAATTTTATATATGTCGGCTTAAACTTGCTAACTCACCTTATCCACTTTTTAAAAGAAAGACACGTAAAAATGAAAAACAATAAACGTGTTATTCCATAAAATGTTGTACTGCAACTTAATATATAAAATAAATATTCATTTAATCAGTAACATATAATAATATAAAGAAGTCCAAACGCTTATGTATTTCTAACACTTTACAAGGAATATATTATACGTATACATGCTTTACGTAAAATTATTTTATGCACATATAGGTATACTCCACTTATATTTTAACATAATCCCAAGAGCATCAACTAAATATATTTATATAATATAGGCAGGCAAACGATTTGTCACAACTATTAAATAATACTTATTTATATAATCTACAACGTATATACTCCCTTGCACACCTTTATACCTTTTTAATATTTATATAACATTTATAAATAGCCTTTTATTTATAAATATATACATGGGGCATGTTAGGGTGTCACCACCCCTTAAAATAACACCATACCATCATTCCTAGCCAATCATTTGTACACGTGGACGAATAATAAGCTACCACGTGGCAAAAAAAATCTGAAAAAGACGGCTAGCAATTTGTTGCTCTTTATACAACAATCTTTCTTGTCCAGCAATATCCGACACACTATATAACAATCTATAGATTGTTGTGTAGTGTTTCTAATATTGTTGTGTAGCGTTTATAATATTGTTGTATAAGTGGTGTCACGGTGTCACTTTAAAAGGGGTTGTCATTTTAACACAAACCTATATACATATCTTACATATAATATTTATTATACAAATAACAATATAAATATGAAAATGATGAATAAAAATATGTGGATATGCAAAATGATGCATGTTTCGGGTTAAGGATGTCACACAGAGATTCTCTATTCAAATCAGACACGCGAGAGGTTAATTAGTGTTATACAACTGATACATATAAGGTACACATACGCGCGCGCAATTAACGGCTTCACACATTTAAACCTAAATGGGTGATAACATTGGTAGTCAGCATTAATATGAACAGACAAAGAATCGTCTATTCTTGTACAAGGAATCTATCTCTTCTTGCATTATTCTCATCCATCTATCCTTCTCTGGAGTTCTCATTGCATCTTTGAAGCTAGATGGTTCATAATAGTCAATGCTCTCTGCAACCGCCAATGCATATTACACCATGTCATAATCTGCAAACTTGGCATGGAGCTTGATTTGTCCTCTTGGTATGCCCTCTCTTGGAGTTGGGATCCTAGGAGACTCTTCATTATTCCCTCCACTAACTTCCTGTCTCTGACTTTCATCACCAGATGACTCATTCTCAGCAGCACTAGGCAACTCTACCTCAACATGAGCATTATCAGACTTTCTGCCCAGAAATGACATCTTATTCTCTTTGAATATCAAATCTCTGTTGATCACTACTTTCCCTTATCTTGGTTCATCGCACCATTATCTGTAGTCTTTCACTCCCTTTTGATATCCCAGTATAACACATCTGATGGCCCTTGCCTCTAATTTTCCTTGTCTGCTGTGAGCATAGGCTCTTGAGACAAAAATCCTAAGTTTAATGTAGTCACCAACTGAGTCATACCACTTATAGTCTGGTGTACTGAAACCAATGGCTGATGATGGACACTTATTTATCAATATAGCAGCTACAGCTTCCCCCCAAAAACTCTTTGGCAATCCTGACTACAGAAGCATACATCTTACCCTTCAAGGAGAGTTCTGTTGGCATTTTCTGCCATACCATTTTGTTGGGGATCATTTGGCACGGTTATATGCCTTTTAACCCCCCCACCCAGGTTACAAAATTCATCAAATTGAGAAGATAAAAACTCCAGCCTCTTATCAGTCCTTAAGCATCTAAGTGAACTTCTTTTCTCAGTCTCTACTTCCTGGCACCACTCTTTAAACTTTATGAAAGCATCAAATTTTTCTCTCATCATATATGACCATATCTTTCCAGAAAAATCATCTACAATGGTAAGAAATTACCTACCTCCACCAATGCTTTGAGTTTGAGCAGACCCCCATATATCACTGTGTGCATAGTCCAGGGGAGATTCTGAGGTGTGCTTGCCCTTCTGATAACTGATTTTCTTGCTCTTTCCCAATATGCACTGCTCACAATTAGAGATTTCTTTCTCACAATCCTATGAGCTGACTCTTGATTAATTCCTTCATTCTAGAAATACCTACATGGCATAGTCTCTTGTGCCAGATTTTGTGATCCAGCTTCTATGTGAGATTCACTTCATTGCATATGGCTTTGGCCTGCAAATAGTACAGATTAATGTATCTCTGAGCTTCCCTCATGATGCTTCCATTCTTCCCCACCTGCATGATTCCACCCCTTGAAGCAAATTCAAAACCCTTGTTCTCTAGAAGCCCTAAAGATATCAGGTTCCTTTTAAGTTCTGGAATAGACCTCACTTCTGTGAGCAGTGGCGGATCCAGGATTCATAAATGGAGGGGGCGAAATATATATTAGTAGGTTGGTATAGGGAGAAAATGATAATTTTTTCGATTTTCGGGGCGACGCTGGGGTAAACGGAGGGGGCGGACATGGTAATTTTACGTTCAGATAAGAGGGAATTAGTCGTGCGGAGGGGGTGACCGCCCCCTCCTGCCCCCCTAGATCCGCCAGTGTCTGTGAGAATTCTGAAAGTTCTATCCTCCATGATGAACTTCACCTTCCATTTTATCTTTGAAATCATGTGAAAACTACAACCATAGTCCATCACCCATGAATTTGACATCCTTTTATATGTGACATTCATAACCCGTGCCACCTCAATGTGCTTAGTAACATCTGCTGTATCTGGAACTTTCTATTCCTCTGCCAATTTCCTCTTAAGTGCATAACAGTCTTTCTTAAGATGACTGAGCTTCTTGCAATGATGGCATGATCTAGTCTCTTTCTCATCAGCTCCCTTATCCTTCCAAGATTTCTTCTGGGATTTCTTCTTCCTAGATTTCTTAGCCTCATGCTTGACATTTCAGACTTTCTGCTGCAACATCAATAGGTTTGGAGCTAGATTTCTGGGCTTCTTTGAGCTTCAAGCCTAAATATACTTCTTCATACGTTATCTTTGAATCCCTTCCCAAGAGAATTACATTTGAATTGCTCATAACAACTGGGAAGCGAATTCAACAACATCAGTGCCTTATCTTCATCCTTGATCTTCTCATCTATCATATCCAGATCATCCATGCATTTCCCAAAATCCTCCAACTGCCCAAGAACGCTTCTACTCTAAGAGATCATGAAAGTGAGAAGTTTATGTTTCAAGTGGAGGCAGTTTGCCAGTGACTTAGTCATATACAATGACTCAAGTTTTGCCCAAATATTTGTTGTTGTCTCCTCCTTGGAGACTTCTCTCAACACTTGACTCAAGCTCAAGATCAAAGTGTTGTAGGCCTTATCTTGAAGCTCTTGATTCTTCACTGCTGTCTTCTCATCTACATTCTCGGCCTTGGCATCATTGCAGCCTCTCATGATCTCCCAAAGCCCTTGCTGCATCATAACCGCTTTCATCTTCAGCTTCCAAAGCTTAAAGTCATTCTTTTCGGTGAACTTCTCCGTCTCAACCTCCGCGGTCGACATCGCAATCAAAAAAATTCCCACAGACGGCGCCAATTTGTAATTGCAAATGCCGATTGAATTCCAAATTGAACTTTGAATGAAAGGACTAAAATCATAACACACAACGAGCTACGTGGTTCGGCTATAAAGCCTACGTCCATGGAGAAGATGAATCCTTTTATTCACTATCCCTTCAAGAATTGAGATTACAAAGAAGGAGCTAATCGATGCACACTCAAACTATCAAAATCTCTCTAGAACAAACTCATTCTCAGTTGAATCTTGAAGAAGATGATAATCTCACATAGAAAGTGCGATGTAGCAACTGACTAACTAACTTGAGGTGTTAGTTTGCCTTAAATCTGTATAGGATTGTGTTTCCTAATTGGAATAGGATTATGTTTCCGAATTAGGATAGGATTTTATGTGTGCCTATTTATATGGGAGTAGGGCACATAATTCTGTGATCTGACAGATCCAATCTGTAGCCATAATCTGAAAACACTCTGAATACAATTTGTTCTCCGTTTCCTGCCCGTGGAGGTAACCAACAACGTTGGTGAACCACGTAAATCTGTGTCTCTTTACGTTCTTTTGTTTGTCGATTACAGTATTAGCCTATTTTTCATAACAAACTGGTATCAGAGCCGGGTTAGGTGGCCATGGGTCGGGCCGCGACCCATGTTTGTGTCGACTGCGTCTGT
Organism: Salvia hispanica; assembly: GCF_023119035.1. Classification (NCBI taxonomy): domain Eukaryota; kingdom Viridiplantae; phylum Streptophyta; class Magnoliopsida; order Lamiales; family Lamiaceae; genus Salvia; species Salvia hispanica. Next base: position 45,859,972 of record NC_062967.1, read on the forward strand.
CCCGATGTGATTTGGTTTGAGGGGGAGATTTGTTATGTACAAACTCCATCCCACATCGGGAGTCTGAGGGAAGTTGGAAGGTGTATATAATTCCTGTCCAACCCCAATTAGTTTGAGGCCTTTTGGGAGTGACCCAAAAACAAATCCGTGTGGGCTTGACCCAAAGCGGACAATATCAAACGTTTGTTGCAGTCGACGATCCTAACAAATTATCAGAGCCTGGTTTTCGGACTAGGGTTTTGAATTCCGCTGCTAGGGTTTTCTAGTAAATCGAAGATGTTTGCTCTGAACGTGAAGGTCGACACATTTGGGAGAAGTTTCTTCGTCTGGCATTGTAATGATGCGTTTGCAAGGTGAATTCGGTTTATGGCAAATCTGAGGCAGGGAAGGAGAAGTCTGTTCATCTGGCATTGTAATGATGCGTCTGCAAGGGAGAATTCAAGTCAAGGTGGAGATTTGTTAGTATGCCTTGAATCTGTATAGGATTGTGTTTCCTAATTGGAATAGGATTATGTTTCCGAATTAGGATAGGATTTTATGTGTGCCTATTTATATGGGAGTAGGGCACATAATTCTGTGATCTGACAGATCCAATCTGTAGCCATAATCTGAAAACACTCTGAATACAATTTGTTCTTCGTTTCCTGCCCGTGGAGGTAACCAACAACGTTGGTGAACCACGTAAATCTATGTCTCTTTACGTTCTTTTGTTTGGCGATTACAATATTACCCTATTTGTCATAACATGAGGGAATTGCTAAGATGCATCCTATATATACTCCTTAGCTCACGGTTCCAGCTCACGGCCTCTTCCGAGCCATTTCACACTCCAACCATTTTTAACCAACCTTTCCTCATATATTTTAGTTTAGTCCCCCAAGTCAATAACTTGTTCAATTGCTCCCACTATCTCTAACATGGAAGAGGAAATCAATGCAGTATTTAGAGTTTGTCATTAAAACTATTTTCTTTATCTACTTAACTCTAGATCTTGGAAACTCTTCATTTATCTATATAGAGCCAAAGCATGATTGATGTATATGAAAAGTTTGGATCCCCTAATTATTACTCCTTACGTATAATATAGTATGAGTCCAGAGAGTCAAGGCTTTCCATTTCTTTTATAAACACTATATTAGTACTACGAATTTAAATGTGTATCTTTGAGAAAAGAAAATTGGACATCCTTTTTTATCTTCATGTCGTTTCAGTCTTCTGTAAAGATTGCTTGAGTGGGACTAATGCAATTAATAATGAGAAATAAATTTTTTAATTTAATCAAATGTATTGTATGAAAATTAACAAATACAGAGTAAGTTTTATATAAAACTTTGATGCACAAAATAATGAGAATTATTTTCTTTTAATACAATCAAATGTATTGTATGAAACTGCCGGCTGTTAAATATGACCAATTAACACATAATAAAAAAAAATTAATTAATTTTTATTTAAAAATATCTTTAAAACTTCTCTTTTATAAAGACTAGTGTCAACCCCGTGCGTTGCATGACCTATTGTATTCTTTCTAAAATATTACTAACTAAAAGTTCATATGCTATTTTTCAGGGACCAAATGGATATCAAAACTCTTTTAAGTATAGATTTTAGAAAACACTCCTTTAAGTATAGATTTACAAATAATTAGTGTTAACACCAGCACTATATGCAACATAAATTTTTTTTTTGTTCTATTAATTTAATTTGATCGTGTGGATAAACTAAATAAAATAAGAAACAACAGCATTACATAAGACAGTATATAATAATTATTAATATAAATTTAAATAAGTTTAAACTTAAATGAATAAGAAAATATTTGTTAATTACAAGTACACATAAATAGGTCTCTACAACAGAAAAAAATACCATTCTTCATAACCTACACTTAAATATTGAAATATTATCAATGCAAAATCCAATTATAAAAATATTTAATATACAACTAAAACATAATTAGGAGGATAACGATATCGCCATAAAAAGATAAAATAATAAACTATAAAAGAAATAAAAAAATCCACATATAAAAATATAGTATATAGCTTCCCATTCATATTTGACAAATAGAAACAATTGATCTTTCCCTAATTTGTTCACGCTTATTTTTGTAAAATGCGAGGAAACGACCTTGAATCCTATATTGCCTTGCAGAAAAAAAAAATAATGAATGATTTTATATAAATAACTATAAAAATGTAATTAAATAAGAAACCGTACACTCACACCATACGATCATGAAAAACACAATCCAAAGAAGTTACATTTGATTTGTCTTTATGTTCAGTTGTTCTAAATACACGCACACAAACTTGGAAGACTGATGAAATATTGCTAGGCTTTAGATCATTGAGAAAGGTGATTTCTATGACTTCAATTTTCTTCCCCTAGTAAGATCACAATATTAAGGACATAATAATCACACCGGAAAAAAATATTTTCTTTAGTTGTGATGCAACGGGAGGAAGACAATGAGAGTGAATTATAAACTATATAAGTATGTAACCAAATGTTTGTGTTAAAATGACAACCCCTCTTAAAGTGACACCGTGACACCACTTATACAACAATATTATAAACGCTACACAACAATGTTACAAACACTACACAACAATCTATAGATTGTTGTATAGTGTGTCGGATATTGCTGGACAAGAAAAATTGATGTATAAAGAGCAACAACTTGTTGGCCGTCCTTTTCAGATTTTTTTTTTTTTGGCCACGTAGCAGCTTATTATTCGTCCACGTGTACAAATGATTGACTAGGAATGGTGGTACGATGTTATTTTAAAGGGTGGTGGCACCCTAAGATGTCCTGTAACCAAATATACATACTTATAAATGGATGAAATTATAGCATGATTAGGATGGCTGTTACAATTTATAAATGATTAAGAAAACGTATTGAGAATTATATGTAGTACTCTTTATTTGGGTAGTTACTAAGAACGGCAATTTAATTTCAATTAATTATTAAAAATGAAACATCAAAATGCAATTTATATTGTAACGACATAATCTATAATAATTTCAAGAATATTGCGGAATTGTAGAGACAAGATTTACGTTTGATTGACTGTTAATAATTCACATTTAATAGTCTTTGATTGACCTTTATTGGTGCGGAAAGGTGATACGTGCATATTATACGTAGATCCCCGTATTTTTATTAATTAGTTAATTAATGATTTGTCATATCTTTTCCATATATGTTTAGGATATTTTCTTATTCCTTAAGTTAGGGTATTTAGCATTATAAATAGGTGTTATTGTTATTCCTTTCATTCAACGAATCAATGAATATATGAATTTACGTCTTTTTCTCTTTTAGTTTAGTATCTTTTAGTTTAGTATTTTGTTTAAAGCTTGAGTTGTCGACGGGATTCTGCCTCCCGGGACTTCTCTTTTATCTCTTTTATCGTCTCTGGCATCGTGATAAATTGATACGTGCATATCTATATGTAGATCCCCGTATCTTTATTAATTAGTTAATTAATGATTTGTCATATCTTTTCCATATATGTTTAGAATATTTTTCTTATTCCTTAAGTTAGGGTATTTAGCATTATAAATATGTGTCATTGTTATTCCTTTCATTCAACGAATCAATGAATATATGAATTTACGTTTCTTTCTCTTTTAGTTTAGTACTTTGTTTAAAGCTCGAGTTGTCGACGGGATTCTGCCTCCCGGAACTTCTTTTTTATCTCTTTTATCGTCTCCGGCATCGTGATAAGGGAAATACCATTATCAAATTGGTGCGTCATTGAGACGATAAGGGAAATACCCTTATCAAATTGGTGCTTTCAATGAAAGCACCAATTTGATAAGGGTATTTCCCTTATCACAATGCGGAGATGATAAAAGAGATAAAAGAAAAGTCCCGGGAGGCGGAATCCCGTCGACAACTCGAGCTTTAAACAAAGTACTAAACTAAAAGAGAAAGAAACGTAAATTCATATATTCATTGATTTATTGAATGAAATGAATAACAATGACACCTATTTATAATGCTAAATGCGCTAATTTAAGGAACAAGAAAATATCCTAAACATTTATGAAAAAGATATGACAAATCATTAATTAACTAATTAATAAAAATACTAAATATTTATGGAAAAGATATGACAAATCATTAATTAACTAATTAATAAAAATATGAGGATCTACATATAGATATGCACGTATCAAAAGGGCTGAATATTGAAATTACTGTATCTCAATTTTTACAATTTGTTGGCCATTCATCATCAGAAGATGCTAATTATTATATTATTAGACAATTAGTGCAACTGTTACAAATGTATAACTATATAGACTATATTTATAAATATTCAAACTTACACCTTAAATACTAGTAGTAGTTGTAAATAAATCAATAAATACACATTCTGCAATCTGCATATCCAATCAGTATAAATGCATTACTGTTATTCAAATGCATCAATATATTTGAATATTGGGTATAAAAGATTAGTTTAATAGACTACATATTACTATTAGAGGACAAAAGTCTCGTGGTCATAATAGGCATCGTCAACAACTTGTACCTAAAATTTGATTACTATCGCCACGTGCCATTAAACTGGGAGTATATCCTAACACTTAAATGCGTAATAATTCTAATAGTTGCGTTTTCATTATTTAGATTGCCTATTTATTACTAACATTTCGCTAACCAAAGAAAATATTTTGGAGTTATTCGTGAAATATTTAAGCTGATGTCTCAGGCAAATTAATTATTCCATTTCTAGGATAAATGATCGATTTTTTTTTATCAGAAATAGTCACACCCGTAATAAATTGTGAGTTGCCAAACATACATTCTTCAATAGATCTGTGTATGTATTTAAATGCTACTTTTGACTTATTAAAACTTCAAATATGTCATGAGATTGGAGACATACATGTTTTAGAGAATGAGCTAGTAACCAATCCCAATATATATAAAACCACTTAAATCCTATGTATTTTATATTATTTACGTGTTTATATTCAATAGTCCAGATATATTAACGATTCTCTAAAAAATCATGTGGCAAAATATTACGGGATCTCTTTTCAAAGATACACATCACAATAATTGTCTCATTTATTGGATCGATTAGTATTACCATGCACTTGTGTTATGCACGGGTCTTACGATATTCAAATAATAAAAATAAATTATAAATAACTAAAAAGAATTATAAATTAATATAATTATGTACACATTAAAAAAATATATAGGTCTCTAATCGAATTTTATAAGAAAGATTACATATTAAATACACAACTTTCATAAATTTTGATCAACAAAAAAAATATTTTCATAAATGAAAATATAAATAAAGATAACAACAACTAATAATTCATAAGTTTTAAAAAAAAATTGTAAACAACATTAATGGTGGAATCACCACTTATCTGAAATTGCGAATCTTCTTTCTTCATCGAATACTCCATATAAAATTATAAATATATTCCCAGTTTTGGATTACTTTGGATTGTTAAATATCAATCCAAACATTCATTTTTCTTTAAATGAATCCAATCCAAACTGAATATCTGAAAAATCTGTATCGAATTTTTTAAATTTTTTAATAATTTACTCATTCTATTTTTAAAAATAGGAAATAAGTAGTAGCAGTAGATTTTATACTTCCCCCGTTTCCAAGAGTATGCCCTCTTTATTTTTTCTTTTTAATATGTCTCACAAGAATATGCTCTTTCTGATTTAAAAACTTTTTATATCCCATTGAGTTAGGACCTATTATTTACTAATAGTAATACTTTATTTACTTTTTTTTATATCTTTTTATTTATTAATTATATATTAAAATTTACACTTAATAAAGAGTGCATAATTTTATCAGTATAAATTAATCAAGGCACAACTCTACTTAAAATTTAATTAAGTCAACCACAGTCAACGTCAGCGACGCAGCACCGACAAAACACTATGAAGCAGACGCGCGTATCACACTCCAACATTAAGGGCGTCAGAAATAAGCCCCAACCGCTCCAGCCTACGTTGAATTTATGACATAAATCCGTGATCATATGCGGGTAGGATCATAAATTATCCGGGTTTCAACCACTGACCCGGTTTTATCAATTGATCTACTCATCTACCCATCCCAAAAAAAATATTTATTCCAACAAAATTATATCATCAAATTTTCTCAGAAAAATAAGTCTTTCATTCAGTTCTCATTCACTGTATTCTTCTCCTCACAGCTCTAAATCTACATCTCTTCCATCAAAACCCTAATTCAATCAAAATTCCCCCAAAATACTCCATAACTCAGGATCAGGAACCGAAACATTAACCCAATTTTGATCCGGCTCAACTGTTTCTGACACTTTAATGAAAAATCATAGAATCCCCTTTGCAATTCTGAATCTTGTATTCATTTTAGCATTCTTTGTAGTTTATTCTGATTTGGAATTCGGCCTGTTTTGACAAATTCATTCGCTTTCATCTCTCTGATTGCATTCAAATCTACATGGGAGCTGAGAAGAAATGGCTCTGCACCCTGTTTTCTGGGGCATTCATCACGTTTTTAATATTCTTATCGTTTATTTCGGGCTTCAGTTCTTCGTATAACTATGCTTTCCCTTCGAACAAGCCGTTTCCTTCGACGGTCGATCACGGGCCGGGCCTCCCGCCGTCGTTCGCGTACTACATTTCTGGCAAGAGCGGCGACGGGGAGCGATTGTACCGCCTGCTGCTGGCGGTGTACCACCCCAGGAATAGGTATTTGCTGCATATTTCGGCGGATGGGAGCGATGAAGAGAGGGTTAGGCTCGGGGCAATGGTGAAGTCCACGCCTGTGGTTCGGGCGTTCGGGAATGTGGATGTGATCGGAAAGGCCGATCCGAACACCTACATGGGGTCCACCATTCTCGCGGCTATTTTGAGAGCGGTTGCGGTTTTGATGAAGATGGATGAAGGTTGGGATTGGTTTATCACTCTCAGCGCCTCGGATTATCCCCTTATTACGCAAGATGGTATGTCTTCGATTTGGTTGTTTCTGATTTCTCTCTTTTTAGTTTAGCTGTAGGTGAAATTGAATTGTCTGTGCCAGATAATAGGGGTTATGATTTGTGCCTTTTTAGCTGTTGCGAGTATATATCCTTGCTTGGTTAGTGTTGATTTATGATGATTGCTGTATCTGATTGGGTTTTGATTTCTTTTTGTTGATATTTCCTATTTTATGGCAGATTTTTGTGCTAAGCCATTTTTTACTGAATTGAGTGAACTTGGATCTACCACTGAAACTTTCTATATTGGTTAATTTCTAAATTTGGTATTGTCTCCAAGTGTTAGATAGGTCCTGAAATTGCAGTTATTGCTGGATGGCTAATATGTAATGAATATAGAAATCGAGCTCCAGATGCTGTTAGTTTTTGTGTGAAAGTTGAATCACTTTTCACAAAGTTGCAAAATCACCATATTAGTTACTTGAGATTTATCTCGTCTCACTCCCATTTCTCACACATTGTTCTTTTGGCATGGAGCAGCCATGGTAACCTTTTTCAAATTTAGTGAAAAGCTCATTTGTTCATCTAGCTTTATCCAAATTCCAAAGGGCTTCTCATCTTCACTATATAGTTTTAGTTGAAGATATGATTTTCTGCCATTATCTTGCCTTATGCTTAGACACGTGATGATTTGATTCTTTTATATACATAAGTTGTTATGAAAGTAACATTTCTAGTACTCCCTCCATCCCAAAAAGTATGTACTACAATTTGGTCAGTACAGATTCTAGAAAATAGTTGGTAGATGGCAGTGGATGTTTTTTAGTTGATAAAGGGTATACCTATATATCCCACTATATGGGAAAAGTGTTTTTTTTGGAAAATCAGAGGTGTTTGTAAGGTTGACATATAAAGTATACTGAGGTCGTGGCCAAAAAAGAAAGATGCATACTTTAGTGTTCACCCAACATGGCAAAGTGCTTCCTTTTCATGGACGGAGGGAGTATTGGTCTGGGCCAAGAAAACTGTCCATCTAGGACTAATGTTAGATTTGACATTTACTTGGGCTGCACTTGATGAAATCTGCTAATCACTGGAAAAGGAATAATCTACAGGGGATTATTGAAGTTATGGCTTTGTTGTCTGTATAAACTGTCTGTGAACCCGTTAGCTAGTCGGGAAGGTTGCATATATTTTTGCATCGTTGCATGTCTACCTAAAATAAGAAGCTGAATCCTCTTAAGCTACTTAAGTACTCCATGACAAATCAATTTCTTGGAAAACTCCTGTGTAAGATATGAAAGAGAAGACTTTCAGCATACGCAGAAACACACATGATTGCACGATTATTGAGCAAAGGGAGCAGAGATGATGAAACATTTCTCAATTCTATATGAATTTTTAAGCTTGGAAAAATACAACAGTTTCCCTAAAAATGAAATATCTGCTAGTTTAATTTCATGAAATACTGTCTTACTTCTAAATTGATTTATTTTCTTTGCTTCTTTGAATTTCAGACTTGTCTCATGTGTTCTCGTCAATTAGGAGGGACCTGAACTTCATAGACCACACTAGTGACCTGGGATGGAAAGAGTAGGCAAATCCGTACCCCTTTTTATCACCAATTTTGACGGCAAATCTCTAGTGCCTTCACTTATATTTCTCTTGACATGACATTGCAGGGGTCAACGAATTCAGCCCATTGTAGTCGATCCAGGTATTTACTTAGCCAGGAGAACACAAATCTTCCATGCTACTGAAAAACGGCCAATGCCTGATGCTTTCACAGTTTTCACAGGTAAATCTACTTCGCTGTTATGGTACATTATGGGTATTCTGATGATCTAAATTAGTTGCTAAGTCCAAACAACTCCTTATTGTGTTTCTAGGTTCCCCATGGGTTGTCTTAAGTCGACCCTTCCTTGAATTTTGTATCTTTGGCTGGGAAAATCTTCCACGAACTCTTCTAATGTACTTCACCAACGTTGTTCTGTCCCAAGAAGTCTATTTCCATACCGTTATCTGTAATTCACCAGAGTTCAGAAACACAACTGTGAATGCGGACTTGAGATATTTCGTTTGGGACGACCCACCCAAGATGGAGCCTCACGTCCTCAGCACCTCGGATTATGAGGACATGGTCGAAAGCGGGGCTGCTTTCGCTAGGCAGTTTGAGAAAGACGGGGCAGTGCTGGACATGATCGACAGGAACATCCTGAAACGGGAATCAAACCGCGCCACACCCGGTGCATGGTGCAGGGGGCGGAAGAGCTGGTGGACGGATCCGTGCTCACAGTGGGGAGATGTGAACGTGGTGAAGCCGGGCCCGCAAGCCGACAAGTTTGGCCAGTCCATCGACAAACTTCTCGACAGTTGGAACGAAAGCTCGGACACGTGCGCGAAACGAGAGTTTGCGGGGAAGGAGGTATGAAGATGTTTGAGGTTGGGAAATGCATTCTTTGGTGATGGGTTTGAAAGTTGGAAGCCATTGGTTTGGCAGAAGAGAATTCTTTGTACAGACTCTCAATTGATTAGTCTTCTAAGTAATACCACGAAATCAGTCCCCTCTACACGTGCGTCCTTTTTCTTGAAATGCAGCAACGGTTTATTACTTGAATTGCTTCTTGTTTCGTTTTGACATTTTAATTTGTATCCTCAGAAATTTGTTGTAAAAACTCGATCACCTTGATAGAAATGGATAAACTTATTTCCACATGTTTATAGACTATGTGATTGCTACAGTTTGAGATTTTTGTGGCCAATGTCTTAGGCTTCACTAGTATCACTGATTGTGTGTTTTGCAGCCATCTTAATATTGTCTGATTCTCCTTCTTCCAATGAAAATGGAGACAAGTGTCACCATCACCAATTGTAGTACATTATTTGAGTTTGATTTAAAGTGTGTGTGGGCTCAATTGTTGCATGATTTGAGTTTTGATTTTATATGTGTGGGCTCTAATGCTACCGATACAAACAAAAAAGCAAAATTAATAGTTATAGATTCTTTTTCTAAATTTATGGAATGGTAGTAGTAGATTCTAACCGTTAAAAGTTTCAAGCTTGAAAGAAAATTATCCCATAAATTAGGGTTTGAGAGAGCAAAATCGAGATTCCTGTTTAAACTCTGCAAATCGTAAATTTGATTTAACTAATTTCATCTCTCAGTCACTTCAATTTTCAATGTACCTCACAAAAAGAAATACAGCGAAATCCCTAAAATCCCCAAAGAGCTACACATCACCTCTATATCGCCGAAATATTATCCTATTTCCCTCAAATCATTCACTCCATGTACATTTCCCGCCAAAACCCCCAATCTTTGCATCATTACAAAGATGCAATTTTGTCAGCGTTCCAGAGAGGGATGCAAAGGTGCAATTCGTCAATGTTTCAGAGAGGGCGGTAACTGTTTGTGAAAATGCCCAAGAGAAGCTCCAGGCAGATGTTGAAACCTCCCAACAAGCAGAAGTGATATGCAAGCTAGTATCCGCCATTGGGAATTCTCGTGATGTAGAAGCTGCTATGAACTCCGCTACTTCCACTGATTGTCTGTCTCCAAATGTGGTTCTTGAAGTGTTAAAGAAATTAAACAATGGTGGAATCATGGCGCTGTCGTTTTTCCGTTGGGCAGAGAAGAGAAGAGGTTTTCAGCACAGTTCGGAATGCTACAACTGTCTAATCGAGTCACTGGGGAAAATTAAGCAGTTCAAGATGCTGTGGTTATTGGTGGATGAGATGAAATCGAAAGGCCTGCTGTGTGCAGACACATTTGCCCTCATTTCGCGCAGGCTGGCGAGGGCGAAGAGGGCAAGAGAGGCGGTAGAGGCGTTTGAGAAGATGCAGAGCAAGTATGGACTGAAGCCTGTGCTGCAGGATTACAATAGATTGCTCGACACATTAAGCAAATCTAGGCAAGTGGAGAGGGCCCAAATGGTGTTCGACCAATGGAAAAACACGAGGTTTGTGCCCGACATCAAATCATACACAATCATTTTGGAGGGGTGGGGTCAAGAACGCAACTTTCTACGGCTTGATGAGGTTTTTCGTGAGATGAAGGAGGACGGATTTGAGCCTGATGTTGTGACTTACGGGATTCTGATCAATGCTTACTGCAAAGGAGGAAAGTATGATGATGCTGTTAGATTATACAATGAGATGGAAGGGAAGAGTATCAAGGCAACGCCTCATATATATTGTACCTTGATAAACAGTTTGGGGTCCGTAAAGAGGCTAAACGAGGCTGTCTATTTCTACGAGCTATGCAAAGGCAGCAGCTATGATGTCGAGGCTCCTACTTACAATGCTTTGGTGGGTGCTTATTGCAAGTCATGTAGGATGCCTGATGCTTATAGGGTAGTGGAAGAGATGCGTAGATGTGGAGTCGGGCCTAACACGCGAACATATGATATAATCCTTCATCATCTTATAAAACTCCAGAGAAGGGGAGAGGCGTACAGTGTGTTTCAGAAGATGAAAGGGGAGGTGGGGTGTGAGCCGAGTGTGAGCACGTATGAGATAATGGTGAGGATGTTCTGCAACGATAGGCGCACGGATATGGCAATGCAAGTGTGGGGACAGATGAAGGCGAGGGGCGTGCTCCCGGGGATGCACATGTTTTCAACATTGATTGATAGTTTGTGCAGTGAAAGGAAGATAGATTATGCTTGCAGATATTTTCATGAGATGCTGGAAATGGGCATGCGGCCTCCAGAGCGCATGTTTAAGCAGCTGAAACAGTTTCTTGTTAAAGAGGGGAAACAAGATGTTGTCATTATGTTTGCTCACAAAATTGAGAAGATGAGGAGATCCCCTTTTGTTGGTTGATTTTGATGTATTGTAGACTCTCTCTTTTCGCCGCATCCCATGATGATTGCAGCTTTGATTCGGATCCAATTTCTCATCCTCCGAAAATTAATAGTTACATGTATCAACATTTTACCTAAATAATATACAAGCAACATTCATAAACAAATGCAATTAAATTAAATGCAGTGGGTGTATTTTGTGAGTGCGCACGCAATATTCATGTATATGCAGTTTCGTGGTATATATATATAAAGTGTGAATGTGTCCAATTTTATAAATGTCTAAAATTACCTACTCTACTTTAAAATTCTAATTATAGAAATGAGATAATCTGAAATTTAATTCAATTCTAATTCCAATTCCAATTCTAATTTTTCATGTGGTACTTGCAATAAAAATACTCCAATTTGTAGTTTCATGATTCCAAACGAAGACATATTGTATTGAAATAAAATGCTTTTATACCCTTTGCATCCGTTACTAAGGGTGTCCACAATAGGGAGGACACGACGGCCGCTGACTCCGTGGTGGCGCCGCACCTCCCTATAGTGCCGGACACTTGAGGCGCCGCCCTCGACGGCGGACAACACAAGGCCGACTAGTCGGCCTGTCTGCGGCGTGGTGTGGAGAGGTGCGGCGGTGCCCGCTGCTAGCTATAGCAGAGCCGGGAGCTGCGGCGTCCGCCCACTTCTGGATATTTTTTTTCATTTTTTTGATTTTTTCGATTTATTGCCTATAAATAAAACCCCATTCCCCTCATTATTTTCACTCCATTCCAATTCTCTATTCCAAATTTCTCTCTCTAAGTTTTTCTCAATACCACCTCCATGTGATGTCGAAAATTTTCGTTGTATAATTTTTCTCTTCATGTAATAAAACGAAATTTTAGTTTAATATTTATATGTACTATTAATTTAGTAGTTATTTTCTAATTATTTTCAGTCCGATAATTTTAATTATAATTGAATTAAAATATACAATCAATTAAAATAAAAAAAGTGTCCATTATTGCTATGAAAACTTTTTTTTATGGCCGTGAAAAAATAAAAATTGTTTGTCCACCAATGTGTCCTCATCGTGGATATTCTAAATAGGAGTATAATCCAATTAGTCAAATACAGTAGGAATATTTTTAGTGAATGGGCTGGGTAGCAGGAATTCCAATACGCCCAACTTATCGCTTTCAATCAGGCCCAATACTATATGATCGCCAAGTAAATTATTAATGGGCAATGTCAATAGGCTCAACTCTTCGCTTTTAACAAGGCCCAATAGTTTAAATGACCGTCTAGTCACCAATTCAGAAATGGTGGTAGTCGTTTCGATGTTGCATAAACATTTTTTTATAACCAAACGTACTCCACAAATTACAATATTAATTAATTACAGAGCATGCAAAATAATGTTATTTTTATTTACTGAACTCAATCTTACAATCATATTGTCATATGTTAGTTCTACCACATAAACTCGCCCTCATTAGAATGACGCCGATTTTAGTAAAAGATGTTGAAGCTTAAGAAATTTTAAAGAATGGACACTATGTTGGTTTAGCATTATCTTGAGGTACACTTCAACATTAATAATAGTTTGAAAATATTGTTCAACTTTAAATAATTAAACTTCCATCACAATCAACTTATTTATGAAAATCAATCATATGTTATATGTTATATGATTGAAATGAGGAGCGAAATGTTCGGATTGCATGATCGAGCTTTCAACATGTGAAACACTAATTAATACTATAATCCTTTTTAGATCTACAAACCCACGATTATTCATACCCCTGCTCAGTTTGGATAGCAATCCTAGTTCAATTCCTAAATCTATTGGTATTCAATACTACTCCCTTCATATCAGATGATCAGTATGAGCGAGATGCTCGTTTTAAACATTCATTTTAAAAAAAAAATATTTAATAATTAAAATAAAGAGAATAAAATAAGAAAAATAATAGTATTGCATAAGAGAGAGTGTTATAAGATGATCTCAGTTTCACCTCCATCACAGTAATACTCCCTTCATTGTCTGTCCCTGAAAAATAGACAACATTTAAAATGACAGTTTTAACGCATAATTAATGAAATAAAAAAGATAGAAAATAAAAATAATTAGACTATTGCAAGTGGAAAATTAGATCAATTCATTAAAGAGAAAATCATTTTTAAGGGACGGGAGAAAGTATAAATGAGTTACTCGAAAACATTTTTCCTGTATATACTACTCCCTATTATAATATAACCTCACATTTATGGGAAGTGACATGACGTTACCACGTGTACACTTTGGATTTTAAATGTTTATATTACTATCACCTACTTGAACCATACTTTTCAACAAAAACAATTAATATTGAAAACACAATATTAGCATTCGTTTTGTATTAGGTATTTCCAATAAATCGATCTCCTATCCATGTATCCCTATAGGGTGTTTATTAACACATGACAACCGATCGATTTTAATGTCCCATATTAGCTATAAAGCTTATAGACTAAATAAGCCTTTTTATATTCTATTTTAGGATAAATCTTGTTGATTTTGTAACGATGATGTTTTATTGAATGAATGATTGACTCGAGTTGATAACATTAGGAATGGTTATCGTATTTCCAAAATCCATATGATTTGAAATTTGATACACTTATTATATTAATTTTAAATTTCTAGGTCTTTTTTAAACATATTAAGAACTAAAATTTGTTCCTATTGATATCAAACATTTGGAGAAGACGACGACATGTAATCATTGGGGCTTGAATTAATTTGTGTAATGTCGTAAATGCGATTTCCATATTGTGGAAAGTGATGAGAGGCACAGCTGTGTATCGTGACAAAACGTCTGAAAATTAAGCGAAATTCGCCACTTCAGTTCCGATCCATATTTTCAATATTGAAATGATTTAGTTTTTTCTGAGGCATACATAATTAATTAAATTGATGTGTAACAATAGTGTTCAGACATTTATCCATATAGTCCATGCAGTCACATCAATTCAATAATTATTAAGATAATTGAATTTACGTACCTCACCAAAATTAACCTGGATAAACATTGACTAGGGATTTTAATCATTGGATTAATGCTTCCTCGAAAAATTGCATACCACATGAAGATATTGATTGTTAATCAAAGTATGAAGATAGCAACAAAGCAAGTGCTGAAATTTGGACCAATAATTTTTGTGGCAATAAAGAAGAGGACCATAGTAATAGTATTAAACATAAATGGCCGGGATATGTATATATAGATCGATCGTAGTTATCGCAAAGAGTGATAATCGATATTTTTATGCATGTGCGTGGTTGGATTTATGATGTTAATGTCACCCTTGAATTTCTTTGAATTTTTAATTGATTGAGATATAATGCAGTAAATCATGAGTAATTTCATCTTGATCTTTATCCATACTATAGCTATATATACACGGTATCCATTAGTTGTGTGATATGATAACGTTTAACAAATTTTCATATGAACATTCCAATTGTAGAATTATATATAAGGATGCAATTTTTTTTAATACTTGCTCTAAGATAATGCACCACGATCATCGGGATGGATCCCCTGCTGTTCTAAAAACACAGCATATTATGCTGTGCATAAAACGCAGATGTATAGGAATGAAACGCATCCAACTTTCTTCTCCTTTTCTTCAATGTTTTCATTCTTATTTAATTACTGTTGAGTACGTATTACTAGTATAATTTTGAATGCTAAAACACATTGTAAAATCCATTTATAATATATCAGTATTTATTATTATTATTATTATTATTATTATTATTATTATTATTATTATTATATCATTTTTAAAATGAAATGATTAACTGAATAATGATCCTTATTTCTTTTTATATATTGAACTATTATATTATAATTGATGATTTCCTCAACATTAAATTAGGGATTATATTTATCATTCAATTTTGAATATTTGAGTTAATCATTTTATTTTAGAAATGATTACATAATTAATATATTTATTATTCAATTTTATAATGTTCTTTAGCATTTAAAATTGTAAAATTAGTAAGAATGAAAACATTAAAGAAAAGGAGAAGAAAGTGGGATGCGTTTCATTCCTATAAATCTGCGTTTTGTGCACAGCATATTATGCTGTGTTTTTGAAACAGCAGGGGATCCATCCCCCCACGATCATACTATTTATCAATCGTAGCTTTTAGGATAATCCTCTAACCTGTCGTGATTATGATTAAAAATTGTCGTTCCACAAAGGTGGTTATTATATTTAATCATAACATCTTACTATTTTTTTAACAAATTTATAAAAAATTGTAAATTATCTATGATTTGTTGTAATTCTATCACCAGACACTTATTCCAAAAATTAATTAAGGAGAGTGTCGATAATTTATAATTGTGCTATTCTTTAAAAATAGCTTCAACTTCGAATTCTTATCGACTTTTTAACTCAAATTATAATAACGACAAATGTACCATTCACTTATATATCTCCATTCTTCATTTTATAGCCCAAACTAAAATATTGACCAACTAATGTTGAATATTTACTTTGTTGTGATAGATTATTTGGCATTTAAAATAATATAATAACATCACAAATTGATGGTGTTAATAATCTTGATGAGTAACGACGAAAGGAAGACGTTAGATTTACATCAGCCAATATTTTAACTCGGACAATGAAATGAACGAAATTAACTGCCAATTAAATCCTGAAATTTGGAGCCATTCTACTTTGTCATATACCATTTGGTCATTTAAGTAAATATAAAAAAGACCAGATGAGAAGTAAGAAATTTGGACGGAATGTATTATTTTGATTAAGATATCAATAAAAAAATTGTACTACGGAGTATAATTTATTTAAATAAATTTTTTTTATACAAATTAGAAATGTTAATTAAATATTTTGTACATGGGATGTAATTACCTTGATGAGTTGTACGTATTTATCTTGTGACTTTCCCATTATAGTTAAGTACTCATTTTCTTTTTATTTAGAAAAACTAACACATTTAGTTAATCCCTTTTATTTTATTCTATGTTCTATTTTATTTATTAATTTTTCTATTTTTTAATCACTTAATTGCTTTATTTTGTCTTCACGTAAACTCTTTCTATTCTATATTTGCTTAAGTCAAGTTAAGGTCTTCTGACATTATATTTAAAATTATATTATATGGATCAAAAGAATTACTAGTATTATACTAGTAGTACTTTTTAAATTCGTCTCCACCCTCACTGCAACCAATATTACGTAGACATATTTTCATATGGTCCCGTTTCACACGGAGACACACATGTATATGTGTATATAAACAACCACTATTAAGAAGTGATTATATATTGGATTTATATATATAGATGAAAGATCCATAAGTGAGCAGTATATAATTTTTATACAGCTCTATTTTGAGAAATATTTGGAGTAAGTATTAATTATGAGTAAATATATTATAATAATTTTTATTTTATATAAATAGTTTCCAGTTAGTCCATTAAATTAAAAAACGAAAAACGAGTGAGATGCAGAATTGATTAGCGAGCATGGTAAACAGCGTAGCCGTGAGTAGTATTTCAGTGTCAAAACTTTCACATTTGCAGCTTGCTGGAATTGGAATGCCAGCATACACAAAGTTGTTTTGCCTAATAACAACAAATTCAAATATAAATACGCGTTGCAGTTGCATCACCAGCTTAACATTATACTCCTATTAAATTATTAATCCAATGAATTATACATAAAATTAATAATAATTACTATCACTATTACTATTAAGAGTGGTGAAGAGAAGTGATGATTAGGAAAGTCATAAATTGGGGCACAAGTAATTAAGCCCCAAATGCCCACTTGTACAGAGCTTGATGCGTTTGAGTATAATGTGTATCATATAGCGACACAAGTCACTTTCTTTACTCGTATAGCTTATACTAATTATTTAATTAATTAATAATCACCACTTCCACTCTTCTACCTTATAGCTAATTACAGCTTGCTCTCCCCCTCATATAAATAGGCTAACATAGTTCATATCAATTTCAAGATTTCAAACCGATCTCAAATCCTCCAATTCCTAGCTAGCACTCAGAGAGACGAAGGTAATCATGGGAATCATAGACCATATTTCAGATTTATTTACTGTTTCAACCACAAGAAAGAGCAAAAGAAAACCAATGCAGGTACTTCTTCCTACCAACTTTGTTTATAAAAATCTCCTTCAATTTTGAGATTAATTACCTCTATTTATTTTAGCCAAATTACTTTTACATTATCATGATTCATGCATGCATATATATATATATATTGATGGTCTATGATTGATACGCAGACAGTTGATTTGAGGGTGAAAATGGACTGCGATGGATGTGAACGAAGAGTCAGACACGCTGTTTCCTCCATGAAAGGTTAGTCATATTCATAAAAACTATTTTGATCAAGTGTTCCTCTCATGAAAGGGATTGGACTAATCTGAAGCTAGGAAAGCCATAAACCAGACATTAATCAGCTTTAATATGTTACACACATCAACGATGAAATGGACCAAATAGACCCTTAAGGTGTCGATAAGTTTAAAATATAGTAGTATGATCTCTTGTGTATAAGGGTAGGCAGGAAGTCACTGTCAAGATGATAAATCCTCATATATTTTTGTAATAAAAAAAAAAAAAATGGTGCAGGTGCAAGATCTGTGGAGGTAAACAGGAGTGAGAGCCATGTAGCGGTAACGGGGTATGTGGAGGAGAAAAAGGTAATTAAAAGAATAAAGAGATGTGGGAAGAGAGCAGAGGCGTGGCCCTATGTTGAATATAATCTCACATATCATCCCTACGCACCGGGTGCTTACGATAAGAAAGCTCCTTCTGGTTTTGTGAGAGATGTGGATCAAGCTTATCCTTCACCCAATGAGCTCAAATACGCCACTTTTTTCAGTGATGATAATGTCAATGCATGCTCTATTATGTGAATCAATATTCTATCTTCCATTTTTATAATTTACTTACTTTCGAATATTGGTGTCTTGTCTATATATGTCTTTTCGGTGTTTCATATATAGGGTTTTTCATATTGTTGGTGATTTCATTTTAGGCGTCACGGTAATTTTAGAATATACTACTATGACTATGAGATGTAGTAGTAGTAAAATTCTATGATGGTGCGTGCAATGCGTTAAATTTGGATAGTGGAAATCAAATATTGCCCACTAACTTAATTTTTCAATATATATTTTTCTACTTTGACATGAGTAGACCTAGGATAAATGAGGAAAATATCGCAGTACTAGATAAATTTCGCTCCATGCGGTAATAAATTCAAATTGACCGCATTTACTTTAAGGGTAATTTTGGCCAATTTTTAAAAGTTAGCTAGGAAATATGTCAAAATTAAATTTGTGGTAACTTTTTATTTATTTATTTACAGTGACTCTCAAATTTAGTTAATTTATAGTTAGTCCTACAACTTTTAAAAATAGTCGATTATTTTATAATTTGAACATTTTTATTAAGCGTTCCATCGCCAAAACAATCTGAACGTATGTTTACTTTTCATTTTTTGATATATAGTAGTATGTCTTAAGCAAATTTCCTTGTTTTGTAACTCTATCTTCCGCACTGCACTCTCTTATAAAAAATGCCAACAAATGAACTATAGACAAAAAAATAAATTGACCAAACTTGGTGGGTTTTTATATAATTTACTCTTTTGAAAAATACATAACATGACATAATTTTGCAAAGAATCAAAATAAGAAATGTGACGTTAGGGCGTAGGATCCCTGAAAAAACAAAAAAGTACAATGAATAATGGTAATTTCTATATTGTAGTAGACCTAAGCCAAAGTATATGTAAATTCGAACAATGTGATCTTAATACTCCATATACCACCATGCATATTTTCGTCATTTATGAGTCTATGACATCCATTTAAAATGTCTGAAATTGGAACGAGGATTCAAAATTATTTTAATCCCCCGAATCAGGGATCATATATTGTGCGAATCAATTGCCAATATTGAAAAGGAAATAATTGAGCTAGTTTATTGCTCAACTTTACGATGCTTCATGCTATAAAATGACAAATCTTGGATACAGCAGGCGTTTCCCACTTGCTAGACATCTCGAATCCACATTTTTCTCTGAAGAAAGAATAATCAATCAAATCCATCCAATATGAATATTTTAGAATCCAAAGATAAAAATAACAACAGAATGTTCTTCTTCCCTCTTTCTTTTTTGTATGAAAACACATCAATTGTGATGTGAAAATTCATCTTTCTGGAGGTTTTTTTTCTTTTAGTTCTTCAAGTTGTTTGTGGAAAAGTTTGTTAATGCCAAGTTTCATTAAAATGTGAGTGGAGAAGGCTTGTATTGTATATATGCTCTCATTTCGTGTATAAATTAAATTCAACTAAATAGCTAGAAAAATTAATAATGATGATAAAATCGAGTTAACTTTTCTGGACCGTGCAAGAGAACCTTCTCCGAAAGTTACATAATAAAGTGATTTCCATTTCCCCCCAAAATTAATTTGTGTTTCTTTCTTTTGCAGTCCCACCATTACTAAAAGAAAGATGCATAATGTAATAATTTAACTGGAAAGTAATAAGAGCACATTAGATTACAATGATTATCTTTTCACTGTGTATTCGAGTGCCGTTGAAAAGCATAATCCAAATATCTTGCCTTAATTATTTGGTGCTTATCACCTCATCTACCCATTTCCTTAATCTCTCTCAACTTTTTCTGTTTTTTTTACCTCCAAATGATTGATATTATGATGACGTAACTACCCATGCAATTATAAGATAAATCTCTGTCACTGATTCTTCGAACTAATTTATTGCATGGATAAATCAAAAATTAAGTTATTAATAATAAAATCAATGACATGCTACAAGCCTACAACCATATGTAGTGGCTATAGATATATATACGAGAGGGTTTGCTTTATTTTACGTGATTTTAAATATGGGGACCGTAAAGGTGAAAAACTTCTACTAATAATATTTATATGTGAAAAAATAATTATTGATTATTTAAACAGAAATTTCCTAAATTGGGAATCAAGAGTGCAGTTCGTTAAGTAAACACGGAAACACCCACAGCCTTTTCTAGGCCTAAGCCCAGTCTAATTATTGGACTGGGCCCAAATTGATAGTAACGCTTAAAAAGAGTATGATAAGATAATGATCAAGTCCATCTGTGAATCAACTCTAATTAGATTATAAATGTAATAAATAAATTTTTAATAGAATTAGTGCAAATCCTAATTATTCATTGTACTAAATCTTAACTGAAAATTGTAATCCTGATAAAAAAAACTAGATGTAACCGGATGAAGCCCAGCAGTATCACTCCCTTCAAACACATTTTCTAGGGATTAAAATTCCTGTAAAAATATTCCTGCTCATTGCTTTTAATTGCAATTTATTAGTACTTTATTTACTGATTGAGCACATGAGTCGATCTTGTAATGGATTTATATAATGGAGTATTAACTAGGCAATTGAGTTGGGGATGGTTCAAGGTGGGAAGGGAACCATATGCTGCAAAGGCTATGATGGCATGGTTGAATATTATAGAAGTAAAAAAGCAATACAAGAGTGAGGGTTACAACACAATGTAATGATGCTTTTAACACTCCACCTACACATGTTTTCATGATTATTTTCTGTCATGTTTGCACTAAAAAAGAATATTTTTATCCCTCTCGTTTCTCTTATATATGGGCTATTGTCCAAAAATGTAAAATTTGACAGTAGTACTTCACACCAATTTAAGATTTGGTTGTAAAAATTATGGACTTATGCAATATTGTGGATGTTCGAAATTCTGTTGAAATTTGGGAGAGATTTTAAAGTTCAAGTATCGCATAAAATGACGTTGTTTATACTCTAGCGATGTAATAATTTCTTATATTGAGTGTTTTGTTCACTTATATAATCCGACGTGCCACATCGAATTCAATTTAGAGATAAACTTGATTCGTGGAAAATTTTATTACAAGTGTGAGTTCATGATATTAGTAACCAAGTTTTAAGAACATGGAAATACAAAAATTCAGGTGAAGTTTGTTATTTTAGGGACCATTACCCATTCACTTAACAAAACTTTTGTAGATGAAAGTAGTACTCGTTTTGTCTGTGAAATAATGTTTCATTTTGATATTTTGAGATGTCCACGATTTAAAGTCTCATTTACCTTTTTTTATTCTAAGTAAATGGATCTTACCATTAACCTAACTCGTTACCCTCATATTTTATTATAATAATATAAAAGTGGAGTCCATATTATATTCACCCATTTTCTTATTTTTCAAATAAGGTCAAACAATTTTTTAACTCTGTGATGAGATAAATAGCTAAAATAAAACTATAAATAGCAAGATGAGAGAGTACTGCAATGAGATTTAAGAATCCATTTAAACCCTTGAATAGGAGTAATGTACTAGTACTAATATTTATAGGGAAATTGGTCTCTAAAATCATGAACTTTGCCCAAAATTTGGTATTTCCCATGAACTTTGAAATTGGTATATAATATCACGAACTTTGCATTTTGTTTGGTATTTTCCATGGCATGTTTATTACTATATTTGACTAACTTACGAGGCTTTTATCATACTTGACACAATTAAATCAACGTGGTTTTCAACGTGACTTTTTATGCTACATGTTATGAACTTAAAAAATGGTTTCAAATATTATAAAACATATCACGGTTACCTATGTTAAATAAAATTTTGATGAAAATATCTTATTTGAGTGAATTTGGGAAATACCAAACAAAATACAAAGTTCGTAATATTATATACCAATTTCAAAGTTCATGAAAAATACCAAATTTTGGCAAAGTTCATGGTTTTAGAGACCAATTTCCCATATTTATATTCATGGGATGGGAGTTGAAAGTGGACATATGCTTTTTAGGCTTTTGGTCAGCATGGCTTGATTGCAACATCAAAGATTGCAGAAGACCCACACCAAACATATCGCTACAATTCACCCTTTCAATTATCCACCAATTATTCGTTATAAACAACCATCGCTGCTCATTCCTTGCAATCCATCATTTTCCCTAACTTTATACTCCTACTACAACTTATAATGATATTGATTGCCATCCACCACTTTCTTCATCCCTTGCAATCTTCCACACGTGACTATATATATCATTTTGTCCGAATAAATTATTCATTTTGTTATGCTACTGAGATAAACAGTATGTATATATGCCCATTCTATATTTTTTTTCCATAGCATGAACTCCACAAAATACAAATGTTTATATTATAATCCCTCATAAAACCTAAACCAAAAAGGATACATCAGACTGCTAATGTGGAAACCAAGAAAGCATTATTTAGTAAACATTAAATAAAACAAATTTGGGAGTGCATTTGAATTATGAGAGGGATAGAAGTCAAATCGCTGTTGTTTTAATTTTATTTTCTGAGAAAATGCGACGTTAAATCACATCATTCAAGCTTGAGAAGAAAACACATTACCAATCTGGCTATAAAGAGAGAGAGACAGAGTAGCCCATCCCATATTCTGACTTTCAATTTGTAGGTCAGTTCTAACTCTCTCTCTCTATCTCTCTTTTTCTATCTGCATTCTGTGCGTTTATTGATCGATCTGCTATCTCGGCATTAAATGCCCCACACCATTTTTAAATGCATTGCAACAAACCCCCCTCATTTCTTCAACTCAAGTGTAAAAACTAACAACTAAAAACTAAAAATAGATTCAACAATCTTCCACTATTATTATTTGTCTTTCAAGAATTGATTTGTGTATACTTTTGTAGGAGATCTTGCATTTCCAAACAGCACTCAAGAAATGACTAAAGATGAGGACTTTAAGCTGTTCAAGATCCAGGTAGCCATTCCATTCTTCTTTAGAAAGCCAACTTTTGTGGAAACTTGAAATCTCCTTCTTTTCTTTTACTATGTTATTGTTATGTGTTTTGCAGACTTGTTGTCTCAGAGTGAACATACACTGTGACGGCTGCAAGCACAAAGTGAAGAAAATCCTTCAAAGGATTGAAGGTTTTATGCTCTCTTTTTTCTAAAATGAGTTTTCTCTGTTTTTAGAAATTTTAATCCTGTTTCTTCAAGTGTTCCTACTACATTCCAAATGCTAACATTTATATTCCCTTTATCCACTACTTTAATAGTCATATATTTCTATTTTTCGAACACAAATTGATCCCCTTTTATTTATGTTAAGGTTTTCTGTTTTAGCATGGTGATGTTCACAATTGTCATTAATAGTAATGTGTGATTAAGCATGATAATTGACGATTATATCTGAAATTAGTATAATTGTGTAAATGTAAAGCTGTTATTCTTGAATGAATAGGAGTTTATGAAGTGAGCATAGATGCAGAGCAGCAAAAGGTGAGCATCTCAGGAAGTGTGGATTCCTCAACCCTTATAAAGAAATTGATTAAGGGTGGTAAGCATGCTGAGCTCTGGTCCCAAAAGCCAACCCAAAACCATAAGCCAAAATCCCCCTCCATCAAAGAAGACCCCACCAAGAAGGGCCAAAACCCCAAGCTGAATCTCGATTCCTTAAAAAACAAGAACCAAAACTTCACCTTCCTGTCCGAAGCCGACGACTGCTTCAACGATGCTGCCACCGAAGAGGAGATGCAGCTCCTCACCGCCGTGCTCAATGCCGAGGCCAACAAGAAGGCCAACATTGTCCACAACAACAACGCCAAGAAAGAGAACCAAAATCAGGCAGAAGGGATGGTGGGAAACGACATCAGTGCTATGATGAATCTTGCTGGCTTTCACGGCAACAGCGCCGGGATTCTCGGGAATGGATTTCAGCTGCAGCCGAACGCGTTCAACGTGGGGAACAATGCTCTGATGGCGGCGAATGCTAATGGCTACGGCACTATGATGCAGCAGCAGCAGCAGCAGCCGCAGATGATGTATAATCGGACGCCGTTGATTTCTCCGAACACGGGGTACCTCTACGGCTATGGTGCGGTTCCGTACGGTTTGGCTGAGCCAGCAGGATATGGCGGAGGCGGTGGTGGTGGTGCTCGTGTGTTTGATGATGATGACAATGCTAGCGGTGGCTGCTCAATTATGTGAAGATTTGAACTAGTTTGATTTGGTTTGGTTAGTGTTTTTTGGCTTTTGATGGTTAGACTGTTATGTTATGTATATGTATGTTGGTGTGTGATGGCTAACCTTCTAAGTTTGTAGTTTCAAGAATTTGAAGTTTTATGACTTTCTACTATAATTAACTGTGTCAAAGCATTAACAAACATAGAAGGATTGATTTTTGTGTGAGGGACAACGGGTGACATAGGAATTAACTCATTAAGCATGCCTTGGACTTGTCAATGAGTTCTATTAGAAATAGTATTACAACCAATATCCATGATCTGTTAAACTGAGATGGCGAAATAGATCAAGCCAAGATGGGTCATAAGAATTTTGGCCCGGAAACTTTGTTTGGGGCTATAAAGCTCGATGCGTTCAGGCCCAACTGGTGCAGCCCAATCATTTGGCACCTCAATTTGTTTAACATATGTGAAGAAGCAAAAAAAAATGTGACGTGAATATGATTTTTAAGTTGTAGTAAATATTAGAATCAATACATTTTACCTAAATTATTTGGAAGGAGATCTTAGGTGCAAGATCTTTCGGCACAATAGGACATTTTTCTATGTTCTGTCTTTCTTATCGTTAAATCTTTCGGCACACTAGTACATTTTTCTCTTTTTATTTATAGTTAAAAATATTTGCGTGGGTGTACACAAAAATTCTATACAGGAGTACTATATGTAGCAAGCAGATTCTGAATTTTCTAATTCTTTTAAAATTGGTTTTGAACTACCGACAACTAAGGCCATCCGCAACGCTGTCTCTTATTCGTCTCTTAACCGTCTCATCTCTTAACTATTCATGGGCCCCACTGTACTTTTCAGCTCATCTCTTAACTAAGAGACAACACCTGCATCCCTCCATCTCTTAACCATCTCTTATCCATCTCTTAACTATTCATTCAATTTCATTTTTTATTTTTATTTCCAACAAATTCAATTAATAAAAACACACTTCATTAAATAAAATAAAATAAAATCACAATTTAAAGGCCTAAAAAATTATAAAATACATAATTAAAAATACGTAATTAAAAAATATATAATTAAAAAATATTATAATTAAATATAATTAAAATTACAATTTAAAGGCCTAAAAAAGTAAAAAATATATAATTAAAAATTAAAATTTACAATTTTTTTTTTTTCGAATTTTGGATTTTAAAAAAAAAAAATAAATTTATGACGTCATAATTCATGCCATCGCTTAGCGCGCACCCCGTGGCCGCGCGCGTCGTCTCGCCAGCTCGAGGTCGGCCTCTTCCGGACGCGTCGCGCGACGAGATGTCTCGTCTCGACGAGACGAGACGAGCGTCGCAACGCTGTCTCGATGCTGTCTCGTCTCGTCGAGACGAGACCGAGACAGCACCGAGCCGCGACGCGGATGCCCTAACACATTGGCTATAAATACTCCAAGCTTTTACCCTAAAAACTTGTTACCATATCTAATGGTCCATTGATAGTTTTGAACTAGAGTTTTAAATCCTGAATTTATTATTTGGTAGTACTATGAATTATTTAAATTTGAAATTAAATCACAATTTCAAATTCTCTCAATTTTACTATTTGAATTTTAAAGGCAAAGTAAATATTGAAAATTCCATTGATACCATGTAACTGAGGGTACCGTGGATGTTCGGGGAAGCCCATGACCTATGATGCTTTTCTTTACTATTATCTACTATTGTACTGACACTAATTCGCTTGTACTTTTAAACTCTTGGCTCGCCATCGAGTTGTGGCTTGAGCACGCTTCATTATTAAAAAAAAACGCAACACACAATACCGACAATGCTTAAAAAGCGGATGCACACACACACAAACAACACAAACATAACATTGCTTATATAACACACATTGTGCACATAGAACACATACACTCAAATAAATAAGTCAAAATACATTAAAAATAATGTAGCAATACATAATTTATGTAAAAAAAATCACAATTAATATCAAAATTTGGCTGATTTTTTCTATATTAAACAAAAATTTAAATATAGATCAGAATTGAATTAAAATACTACTTCAATTTTAATTTTATAAAATTTTATATTTCAACACAATTCTAGTTTTATGAGTAGTATCAAACGAACTCTAACAATAATTGTACGTGAGTAGTATATAGTTTTGCAAATAGTGGTGGTGACTAGTATATAGTTTTGCAACAATTGTAATTATAGTTTTGCAAATAGTGGTGGAGAGTAGTATATAGTTTTGTAATTAAAATCAGCCACGAATTGTAACAAAAAAGGCATCGTATTCACACTCACCACATATCACAATTCTCATACTAGTTGCACATCAGAAGGGAATACAGCCAAAAGGTTGAACTCACCACTAGAATATAATTTTGTGTAACATCATGAAAACAAGAAAATATTAAGTTGCCTTAGTCCTTTTTTTTGTGTGTGACATGCTTACCTGATTTATCTCACCATATCTTTATGTGGATAATTTTTTGTCTCCTGAAAAGGACTAGCCACATGGAAAAGTATTAAATTATGAAATGTTATCATACGAGAAGGACTAAACAAGAAGTATAAAATTAAATTTTATTGAATTGCCGTCCGAATCCTATGCAGTAGTAGAGACCATGTTCCACTAATATATAGAGAATTGTTATATTTAAAAAAGCAATGAAAGATTCGACATATTGTTTATATGTGAAAAATCAAATTATAGTCAAATCATTCATTTTCTTAGCATAATTATATGCTAAATAGTGTAGTAGTATAACTTTATTTCCGAAATCACAAATAAGTTGGCAGTATAAATTTTTTGTCAGTTTTAAGCCATTAAATCATTAATAGTAGTACATGATTCCATAAATAATGGAGTAGTAATAATACTTATTTTTATTATATATTTATTGAGGAATAGTATATTCCTCCGTAAACAAATATTTGCAGCTGTTAATGTAATTTTAATATTATAAATTAGTACTCCTTCCTAGCTAAATTATTATACTACAAATGTCAATTCGTATTACTTATATAGTTTAATGACGCCTTTCAAATTTTATATTGATATTAAGCTTGAACTAGTGTACTTTTTCAAATGAAGTTTGTAACACAAATACTTTTAACGAAAAATCATATCTTAACTTTAGAAAGATAATAAAACATACCACATCATAAAAAAACAGAATTCAAGAGCTCAATTAATTGATAATGATATGTAAAGTTAGTTTTCTTTTCTCCGACATCGTCAAAGATTTGGATGCCAACGTAATTGCCATGTTATCTTAGCTGGCAATTCAATTTGCAACCCAAATTCAGAATGCCCAATCCCAATTCATCATGGACCACTGTCCACTTATACCAAATAGGAAAACTTCGAAAAAATAAAATACCTATATTATTAATAATTTTATGTATGACTTTATATTGTCTGACATAATGTGTTAATTGGATCAAAATGGTGTGGACCGTTAAAGTTTTGACAGTTTGATAAGGTAATGATCCTTATCAAGTTGAAAAAGGCGAAGAAAGTCGCACAGAAACATCGCTATGTCGACAATCGATAATTTTAGGATTCTTAGCGGAAAAGTAAATAAAGATAAAAGGCAAAATATATTATTTATTTGATTGATTCTCAAAGATAACAATAGTCGTATTTATAATACTAATACTAATTAAATGAGAAAAAACACTAAAATATGAAAAAAAATATGATAATCACTAATTTATCTAACTAAATAATGCAACTATATAATTATGAAACACTGAACACATTACAGTTGCTTTAAAAATTGATTAAAAGATGGATTAGATTGATAAATTAAGGACATGTAGTTATCAAATTTTGGATCAAAATCGTAAAATGAAGATAATAAATGGATTTTAGTCTTTCGATTCATAATATGTTCCAAACCTAACAATCAATTCTTGTATGTCGTGCATGAAAATGCCTAACTTATCTTACATCCCGACTATGACAATATCATGTAACCAACACAAATAAAATTGAAGAATTCATTTAACCTGTTAAAGAAATTTTTTTAATCCTCTTTCCAGAAATGAAATTGCATAAAACGTTGTAATACACGTTTATGAGATGACTTTCGTACTCATCTGCCAAATAATGTTATTGACCAACGCCAATTGCGTTGTGATTTGAGAAATCGCAAACTTATTGTTGACTATTTAAGCAATTTCGTTTGTTTTTCAGTTATAAACTTAATTGTCTCTCTATATTACTAGTATTTAAATGTATACTTTGGGGTGGTTGGCATACAACTAATGGGAGAATCATTTGTTCTATATTTTAAAAATCAGTTAGACGATTAACCTTATACTCAATTTATTTCTTGATGATAGTCAACTTTTTCTAAATTTTTATTTTTCTATTTAGAGCTTACTTTAATCATGAGCACCAAAAAATATATAATGGGCTTTATAATTAGGAATACCTTGTTATAAGATCATAAGAGATTACTACAAATTGCTCAAAGGGTTAGGTTATGAAGTAACTTTTTCTCAATAAAAATTTTTCTTTTTGACAAAATTTCATAAGTTACAAGTAATACACTAGAATTTTCATAATCCTTTTCGTTTAGATATAAAATATACTACTTATGATTAACTTGCTAAAACCATTTCATACATATTAAATTACCAAATAAAATATCGAATTTTGTCTATGTGATCCACTGTTGTACAGGTAAATTCAATTCAAAGAAGTGATTAATGTAAATAGGCGGAAAGAATCAAAACTAATAATTGAACGTGGAGTAAATTCGACCCGGATCGGGTTTGACCCGGTCTGAACCCAGCCATCTTGTAGTACTAACTTTTATTGTGATTAATAAGTGTCATTTTAGTAGGGATTATAATTTTATTCACAAAAGTAATTATTTTTAACAAAATAAATTAACTTTTCTACATAATCAGCTTTCTTGGAGATTGGTTTTATAGTTATAACAGCAAAGGCTATCTTATCTTTTTAACATAAAATGCTATCTTTTTTTGTAATTAAAGCAAAGGCTACCTTGGCAACCAATATGTGCACACTCACAATATTCTTCTTCCAACTGTATTCTTTTGTTTGTTTCCTAATCACACGCTTATCATTTACCACACTCGTTCGCTGGAATCTAGCATTTTCATACTCCTTTAATATTATTTCCATTTCTTATTAATATAACTTTTTTCTTTCATTCAACATTTGTTTTAGATGCTGACTCGAATAAATTTATCATAATTGTAATTAATAACTCTTATATATTTTTTCGAATTATCATCATGAAAATTAACAAATACTCTAATTAACAATTAATTGGGAACTGCAGACGACTACACGGCAAAATAAAGGGATAACAAAAGAAACATAAAAATAGTGATTTTAAGATGTACCGAGGATAAGTCCATCTTATTCATTAAACTTTATAAGCAACTTTTAATAATATATGTGGTACAAATTAAATCCATAATGATGAAATTGCAACGAATTCTTCCACCATATGAAAGACAACACGTCTAATTCTATTCTGTTGCAAGTTGTAAGACAGAATCAATCCTTTTTCTAGTCGATTATACCAAATCAAATTTAGTTTAGAACTTGTCCGACCAAATTTGGTAGTAGTGCATTACATTTTAAATTAAATAAATAGGAGTAAAAGATTACTGACCCACGTCTAAAAATACTATACTATATTCTTAAATCTATTATTGCATTTAGCAGAAAATTACACAAATAATGATATACCTGCATTAAACAGAATACCACTGCCCCATCATCCATTTTAGCCCACAGAATCATAATCCTACAATATTAATATATAAATATAGAATAAATATTTAAATAATATGCAAAAATAATAAAAATAAAAAAATGCCAACTTCGTTTACAAAAAAATAAAATAAACAAATTGCCAACTTCAATTACAAAAAAAAAAAATATGTTTACCAACCTCACCTCTAAAAGCAAATAAGTCCGGTAAAATATTGGTTGCAACTTGCAAGGAACACAAAGCGCTCGCCCTCTTCCCTCTCCCTCTCCCTCTCCCTCTCTCCCCTCACAATGCCCGGCGGAGAGACCTTGCCGGCGGAAGGCGGCGCCACCGCCGCCCCGCTGAGCCTAATCCGTGACCTTGCCCGGATATCTAGCGCCGGATTCTCTGGTTTCTTCAAGAAAGACTGCTCCGACTTGGCCCGCAGAGTCTCACTCTTGGCTTATTTGCTTGAGGAAATTAGGGATTCGACCAAAGTTCCGGAAATTGGGGGCATGGGATCTTCTTCCTGCTATTCCTTCCTCACTGATCTCACAATGGCGCTTCAGGCTGCTAAGAGGCTCGTTTTTGCCGCTAACAACTTCGACAATTCCAATGTAAGTATGCACTCTCCTTGATTTTTTAGGTTACATTCTGCTGTTGCATGAGTCGTGCGTACTACATTTTGTGGATTTTCATTTTTTTTGTGAGATTAATTAAGACGAAGTTTAGGTTGGAAATGGGATTAAGTTGCCAGTGATCTGAATATTCAATTACTTGATTTGCGTCTGATCTGAATCATTCTTTAGATAACGTGTGAAATAATGTAGAAATTGTAGCTGCGAATAATTAATTGGCCTGGTTTTTGGGAATGAAAATCAAAGTTTGTTTTATGACTTATTGATTTGATATGATTAGAAAATTTTCGGTTGTGGTAAATTCATGGATTGAAATGGGCGAGCTCTTAAAACGGAGCGTGTACTGCTGGAAATGAACTGTAGTTTTCCGAGTGTTGCCTATGAAATGGGCAGACTAAAAGAGGTTATGCATTTCCTATTTGCTCTGTGGAAGTCTGGTTATCTTCAGATTCTTGCAGATCCAACTGGCATGAGTCAATATTAGTGCATCAGAAACTAGTGTTGAAGATGTTTCTGTTTGTTAAACAACCAACCAGGAACAAGCTGTTCCTGATTGAACTTGTCTAAGTGTTGCCTTCCTCTGATAAACTTTGTCCTTTTCTTTTGGTTCTAGGATGGGGCAACGAAGAAAATTTACTTTCAGTTTCAGTGCGTGACATGGAAATTGGGCAAAGCATTGATCGATTTACCTTATGATGATTATAACATTTCAGAAGAAGTGCAAGAACAGGTGAGTTTTGACTTTGAGCAACTTTATATTTCCTTCTCGACTGGGTCTACATCTGACATAATCCTTTTATCCCAGGTCGAATTAGTTAGATCACAGTTGAGTCGGGCCAGTGAAAAATACGGTGGGCCTCTCAAATCAAGCATACTGTATAGGGCACTGTCTCAGCCACTGGATAAAGAGATCGATCCATTTCGTTCCAGCAGCGGGTCAGTTGGTAGTCTCCATGTGGAGAATATTGGGATCATTGATCATGAAGTGGGGCAAAAAGAGGAAGGCCTCTTGGAAGGAAATGGTTTAGAAAACCATGCTACAGATAATGATATCCCAAATGTGGAAAGTTCAAGAGATTCGTCCTCATCACTTGAGATCAGTCCCCCTGAGGACATAGATTCTGCGAGGATAGAAAGCTTAACTTGCAGCACGAATGTCGATGAGAACAAGAAGCTTGATTCTCCTGTTATTCCAGTCGATTTTATGTGTCCCATATCTCTTGAACTTATGAAGGATCCAGTGATTGTGGCCACAGGGCAGGTAAGAGTGATACCAAATGCCTTTCTATCTGTTTCCTTTGTGATTCCGTTGAAATGAATTCTGATTCAGTCATTTTTTTAATGTTTCAGACCTATGAGAGATCTTATATACAGAGGTGGATAGACTGTGGCAACACAACATGCCCAAAAACTCAGCAGAATCTAAGACATCTCACCCTCACTCCAAATTATGTCTTGAGAAGTCTAATATCACAATGGTGTATGAAACACGGTGTGGAGCAGATGTCACCACTGATAAATGGAAGGATAAAAAAGAGTGATGGGTCATTTCGTGATGTTACAGGAGAAATAGCAGCTGTTGAGGCTCTTGTTTGTAAGCTCTCTAGCAGGTCCAGTGAGGAACGTAGGGCTGCAGTGGCTGAAATTCGGTCTCTATCCAAGAGAAGTACAGACAATAGAATCTTGCTTGCTGAAGCAGGAGCTATTCCAATCCTTGTCAATCTATTAACATGCGAGGATGCTCAAATTCAAGACAACGCAGTGACTTCTATTCTGAATCTCTCCATTTATGAAAACAACAAGGCACTCATAATGCTTGCAAACGCAATCCCATCAATCGTTCAAATCCTCAGAGCTGGAAGCATGGAAGCTAAAGAAAATGCAGCTGCCACCCTCTTCAGTCTGTCCCTGGCCAATGAAAACAAAATAACAATCGGTGCATCTGGGGCAATACCAGCTTTGGTGGAGTTGCTTCAGAATGGAAGCCCAAGAGGGAAGAAAGATGCTGCAACTGCATTATTCAATTTGTGTATATACCATGGAAACAAGGGACGTGCTGTTAGGGCCGGCATTATTACGGCGCTACTGAAAATGCTGACAGATTCCAGCAGCTGTATGGTTGATGAAGCTCTGACGATTCTGTCTGTCCTAGCCAGCCACCAAGAGGCTAAGGCAGCCATCATAAAAGCCAGCACGATACCGGTGCTGATAGACCTTCTGCGGTCAGGTCTGCCTCGTAACAAGGAAAATGCATCCGCCATCTTACTCTCGCTCTGCAAGCGAGATCATGAAAATCTCGCCTGCCTAAGTAGGCTTGGCGCAGTGATACCCCTATCAGAGCTCGCCAAAACAGGCACGGAGAGGGCAAAGAGGAAGGCTAACTCGTTGTTGGAGACCCTTCGCAAGTCACAACAGGTCTAACAGGTTTGTGACGTATACCCTCGGAGACTTATTAATTGTTCTTACCGTGGATTGATTTGATCTCACAGAGAACCTTACATGAGTTTTAGGATGTGCATGCAAATGAAAGAGACGGCTTACACATGAGAAACCAAAGATGTTTCTCATGCCTTGTTCCATTTTCTTCATTTACTTGATTCTTGCAGTTTCTCAAATGTACTGTGTTCATTTTGTAATTTATGACAGAACAAAACTGATTATTGATTTGATATTTGCTGATCAACTGCTGATCAAGTCTCTAAGGAGATGATATATTTCTGAACATTCATGTAATATAAGGCGTTCGCATAATTTTCTGTATAAACTATGTTTTGTTACAGCATATTATTACTAGTCATGTTTCCCCACTAATCAATCATTCTTAAATAGATTTGGATGAATGGATTTACATTTTCATAATATTTTGATACTACTTTGGTAAGATGCTTTTCATACACTGTCCTCGGTCAAAGTTTTACATTTCTTAAGTTATGGCTTGTTTCTAGACGTAAATTGGACATGCAATGGTTCAATGAAATTTATGCAGGACTATTTCATCGTTAAATATTTCAAATAGAGGACTGCTAAAATAATAAGAATTTCTGTTGTTCACTTTAGCAATTGTGCAAGCATGATGACTATTTCCATTTTCTCCATTATTTGATTTGAAAGAGTGCAAAACAAGTAAAAGTGAAACATAAGATATGCATGTGAAACTCAAATCTCAAAAAAAAAATACTATTCCAAATCCTTAGATTAGATCCAATGCATGATCCAATACAAAGGATCCATGTTATGATTGATGAGGGCGGTGCTTTTCTTAACAACCACTAAATGACGTAAACATTGCATGTGATGTGAGGAACAAATATACGATTAGTAATACAAAAAGATTTATTGGTGGATGCTAAATATGTAAGTTAAGGCCTAAGGGTGTATTTGACTTGGTTTACCAACTTTGAAAGTAAAGAAATATTCAAATTGAAGTAGTATTTCTCCAGAATTTGGTAATTCGCTCAAATTGAATTTGACGCGATCATTCCATTTCCAGTGCCATATGTATATGTGTGAAATGACCTCGACATGTCAAAGTTATTTCAATATTCTGGCCTCTGGGTGTGTGTGTGTGTGTGGGTGGACAAGGTACATGGAATTCCATATTTAGGTGATTCGCTCCACAAAATTCAAAGTATTAGATACAAAGTTCTTACATTTTGTCTAAACAAGCATATACTTGTAGACAAGATCGAAGTCATTAGAAATTATTTTTAATTGTTATACTTATAGGGGGTTTAGGGGAATTTCAAGTTTGTGTAATTTCATACAAAGTTGAGGGAGGATTATTAGGTGACATATCATTCAACTAGCTCTTCTTAACTCTATCCATTTGTGTACATGAAGTATATGTATAAAAATAGGCATTCCCCTTAATTATGAATGCAAACTAATTATATTTTGGGTGGTAATTTAGAGAATAATTAGTCAATCGGTAGTCACATGGATGATGAACGGAATATGTTGTAGCTTCTTAGATTCACACCGCCAGTATGCACTATGCAGTAACACATCGTAAGTCGCTTTGGGTTATTCCATAGCAAATTTTGAAAGATTGTTTTACATTTATAATTTATTCCACTTGTGCCTGCACAAGGACTTCTTCAACATAATTACAAAACGATGTGAATATCTTTCTTTTTAATTTAATACTAATAGATTTTTTATAATTCTCACTTTTATTATTATTATTTTAGTAGGTATTTATTGGATGGTGCTTTGTGTGTGTGGGATTAAAAAGAGTAATAATCCTATAATTATGTTCATGATATAAATCATGAATGAATAATAGGTTTTCAGAATTTATTCCTAATATCAGATATACTATTCCTAAATCCCCCTAATTAAAAAAATTGTACATTCTACAATATGAATAAAATGTAGTAGTATCCCATTCATTATTAAATACAAGTAAGTATTTGGATTAAAATTCCATAGGTGTGTAATAAGCGGGAAAATAGAGGGTGTGAATAGATAATGATAATGTCTTTGTCAACAAAAATAGCACTTCCTTTGACCCCACTTTAGCTTTACAAATTACAAATTACTTAATCCTTTCCCCTTTACCATAATCACAATTCACAAACAACAATGGGAAACGCTTTTGGAGGAAAAAGAAGCGTCAAAATAATGAACATCACGGGCGAAACGTTCAAGCTCAAGACTCCGGTCCAGGCCGGCTCGGTCCTCCAGAACCACCCGGGCCACGTGCTGCTCGCCTCGGACGCGGTCGTGCATTTCGGCGCCCGCGCCAAGCCGCTCGAGCCGCACCACGAGCTGAAGCCGGGGCGCCTCTACTTCCTGGTCGAGCAGCCGAGCCTTCCCATGATGCGGAGGGTGCGCTCGGGGGTCCACATGACCGCCAAGGACCGCCTCGAGAGCTTGATGCTCTCGCGGAGATCGGCCTCCGATATATCTGCCGTGAGGTCGACAGCGAGCGTTGATGAAAGCGGCGGAGTTAGAGTCAAGCTGCGGCTGCGCAAGGCGGAGGTGGAGAAGCTGATGGCTGAGAGTAAGGACGGTGCTGACGTGGCGGAGAAAATTGTCGGCCTTTGCATGAGCACCGGCGGCGGCGCTACGGCGGAGCGCGACGTGCATTGTGGCGGCGGTGATCGGGGATTGGCCAGACAGGGCACGAGCAAATCGCGCGAGGTATGTTTTTTTAAATTAAATACTTTACTAATTTTAGTTGAATTTTAAACATAATTGGTCCGGTTTTCATGGCATGTTTGGGGAGTTTGGTGTTTGATTTTATCATTAGATTGTTCTATTAAATTAACCATATGCAAATAAAATATGAAAAAATTGTTTATAAGTATAGTTTGCTATCGTTATTCAATAATGATTAGGTCATTCAAAATTATTATGTAGTACTATAGTTTTTCGAAAACAAGTTGAAAATTTCTATTTTGTTGCGCTAACTCCCAATTATATCCAAAAAGTTTGACAATTTCGAAAGAATTAGTCTCATCTCATTTTATATATTTAACACGTAGGAGTATATATTTTTAGATATGCCACGTCTTTATCTTTAATTATAGTATATACTTATAAATAACTCCATAACTTATATCCACACATACTACAGTGGGTGAAGTGGGTGAAGTAGTACATTCATCATATTACGTGGGATATACATAGGAGTAAATAAGTATGCAAGAAAATACATTCAGGATAAAAATAAAAATAAAAAGAAAAAAAGAAATAGCATTAGGTTTATGATGTTGAAAATATAGTCTATGAATTTATTTGATTTAAACTAAAAGGATAAACTAATATTTGTTAAAAAAATCATATATTGTGTATTTGTGAGTAGGTGCATCTAACTAACAAATGTTGAATTTCTGAAAAACTGTTGATGATCTCTTAATTAGTCTTCTTCTTCCAGAGCCAAAAGCCCCCACCAAACAAATGCACTGTAGTTATAGATCTCTATATTTTTAAATATTTTTTTATACTATTAACTTTCGTTTATAAAAAATAGTCTCATCTTTTAATTTTCATATGTCTACCAAAGTTAGTCTCATGTTAAAAAAGAAATCTCTCTCCCAATTTAATACCCACTTTTTATATATTTCTACTTTATTCACCTTTTCTCTTTTCCTCTCCAACTTCACCTATACTTTATCTATTTTTTCTTCATATTTTTATTAATTTTGTATGAAAATGGACTATTTTTTAAATTAAATTTGTTATGCGTATACATGCAACTTGCTGATAAGATAAGTTTGCCCACGTTAGTTATGTTGCATTATAGCATAAACTAAGGTGAAAATAATATAATGAAAATAACTTTTTCAGCTTTATGAAAAGAATCATTGGACTTCAACTTTAGCATAAAATGCCCATTCACATTTCACTTTCGATAAAAGAAGAAGTTCAACATCTTTTCAAATTTATAAGAAATTGCAACCTGTAAAGAATGCTAAAGTTTGTTATAATGTTTACATGGCGAAATAAAGTACAATAACAACCAAAAAGAAAGATGATGACATAAAGGATAAATAATATGGGGGTGTTAACCAACTTCTCAATGCCCCACAAATTAGATTAGTTGTGAAGAAGAAAAAAACGGTGACGAAGACTTATAAATCATACTACTATAACGACTTGAATTAGTTGATTATTTTTATCCTCAATTTGCAGAAGCGCGTTGGATTTTCGCTAATCAAGGAAGGAGAAATACATCT
Organism: Salvia hispanica; assembly: GCF_023119035.1. Lineage (NCBI taxonomy): Eukaryota > Viridiplantae > Streptophyta > Magnoliopsida > Lamiales > Lamiaceae > Salvia > Salvia hispanica. The sequence goes on from NC_062967.1 coordinate 45,897,896, forward strand.
TGTGGATTCGTAGTCTTAATTAGATTATAATTTTAGTAATTGTTGATAAGTAGTATTTGTAAATATTTTCTCTTCTAATTATCAGCAACGCATATGTTTGTGCCAATTTTTGGTATGTATATGAAGAAAATGCAGATGTTGAGAATGATTTATTTACCTCTATATTAATCTCATTTCTATACATGCATGTACATGTTTGTCAATTTCCGATTTATTTATTGTTCCGTGAATGATTTTATTTTCTAATTTTAAGTCAAACTTTATGCATACAACCTACATTTATTCTGACTCTGGATCATATTATTTATTATTAGACTTTTTTCTTTCAGCGGATAATTATTAGACTTAATTATATAACTACTCCATATTATTCTCAACATGTTCCATGAGAAATTCTTCTCTTGGCATCTAAACTTTTTGGTCAACCAGCATAGCAACAAATTATTAATTGGTTAGGGAAATAATAGTCAAATCTTTAAAATATGAGTCAATTGGGATAATAAATTCAAAAATTATTGTATGTTAACAAAACCTCTAAAATGTAATCACAATCATCCAGCAATTAAAAAGGCTACAATCAGAAAGAGTTAATCTAATTTTATTTTCTATAGATGAATGGTTAGCAATGTTAATGTGTAATGGTAGCTGTTAATTACGAGGACCATTGATCTGGCACTGTAAGAAAGTATTCGGTCATTGCTTTCCTGAATCTTTTCTTGTACTGTTTGGGTGAAATAATAGTTGGTGAAGCATTTTTTGGTCCACCAAGAATACCAGATGCCTTCACCCATGTCTCCAAGTGCTTATCCCATGTATACTGCCTCATGTAGTCGATGATCCCCAGCACGAGCTCCTTCCGCTCCTCGTCCACCCCCACCACCAACGAGTAGTCCATCGCATCCACCCACTGCAAAACACAACATCACGCGTATTAGAATTGGACCCATCATCTCCTACAAAAGCCCTTATGAAAGGGACTGAACAAATCCACATCGACTTGAGCCTACTCTAATACTGCACAATTCTAGTAATGCGTTACCAATCTAGAAAATTTTTTGATGGCTTACCGCTAGAAATGAGGTGTCGTTCCAGACTGCTCTCTCCAGCTTCCTCTTGGCTTTGCTTCCGAGAAATATGGGATCCGTTCGCAAGTTTTCCACTAGATTCATGTCTAACAGTACTCTGTTTGCTCCCGTCGTGTCTGGATTGTATCGGGATCGTGCTGAGCCCTTCAGGTCATAAATCTTCGTGATACTTCTTTTAAAGAAGAGATTCTCCATCACCATCAAATCCATCTTCGTCTCCTTGCCACCTTTTGAGGGTTTCACTGCAACCTGTTTTTACCAAGTATGCATACAGTTATGACTGCCACGTCATACTAACGTCAAGAGCAAGATCGGAGGTATGAATGTACCTGGTAAATGCCGAGTATTTTGGAAAGACAAGTTGGGCTTCCAGAGCTAAGAGCATCTGTCAGATACTTGAAATACTCGGAAGAGAATTCGTTGAATGATTCCAACTCGGTCTTTGTCACCTGTTTGATTATGAAACGTTCATCAAATGATTTGGCGAAGTAGACATTGCTCTTCCCTCCTTGCGCGCTCCATCTCCTGCAGCGGCTCAAGGACCGCACAAAGTCCAATTCATCGGGGCAGCACCTCTTCCTAAGAGCATCAAACTGCTTCGCAAAGTAACAAGTAACATAAAACTTCATCTTTGTCGTTGAAGACCCATCCTCAAAAGAAATTCTGCAGTGAGGCGAACTTTTGGGATCTGCAGAGAGAAATGCATCTTTGGAGCAGTAGTTGCTGTATTGCATGTAATCCAGATCGAGAGAACCAAAAGACGGGCATGTGGAAAGGTCAGCAGCTTTCGGATTCAAGATGTTGAATAGGCTACCAGCATTCACTTCTCTTGCATTCCCATTCTGTTTGTCAGCAATCCAGTCAGCATACTCTTTGGAGGTAAGGGCATACGAGATTATGCTCGTGGGCTCGTTGTCATAAACAGTGATGAAAACATCACGTTGACCATTTTGTTGAACAGGAAGTCTTGCTCCTTCAGGCAGAATAGAGAGAAACGGAATGAAAGAGGGCGAGACACGTGTTGAAATTTTCAACTTCTCAGCTTCGCTTGGTAATACGTGAGAGTTTGTTCTCTGTATACTCGAGACGGGGTCCCTGAGCATGTACTTGAAATCACCAGAAGCATGAAAAGATCGAAGTGTCAACAAATGCAAATGAGGCGGCAGCTCTTCACTCATTCTCTCTTCTAGCCTCTGAACAGAATCGAAGGAGTAAACTCTCTTTCGTGATAACAATCTTCTGAAAGTTGGGTTGTCTCTCTGATTCATTTGTTTGGCTGCTGACATAGTTTCGGATACATCACTATTTAGGTTGTCAAGCAAGCAAGCTCCCATCAGTGCCTGATCAGCACCACACCAGGCAGAATCTATTTTATCCGAGAGGAAAGATTTCTCTATTGTTGGGTGCTCCACCCTAGTATCTTCATGACGACGGTCAAGGCTGCAAGGGTTCGTATATGTTTCAGAATCTCTTCGTGTGATGCGAGCTTCCACATCATAGGGAACCTTCAGACTAGAACTTTTCCTGAGGAGGGAATCGAGCAGATACAAGCGCCGATCCCAAACATCTGAATTGATTGAAAGAGAATGTCTCAAGCGGTTAATCTCAAGAATGTCAACTTCTGCTTGATCGTGTTCTTGAATCTCATTGCTAGGTGGTTGGAGCAAATCCTGAAAAAAGCACATCAGTTAAAATTAAAATTTAGATTTACTAAGTTATTAGAAATTTAATGCATTGCATAGTAAGTACTCACTTGGTAATAGCTCTGTTCTTTAGCAACCATGTCGCTTAGCTCCAAGATCCGTCCATGCAAGTCACTTGCTTCGGAAAATTCATGTATAGAAGATAAGCTTCGGAGATTGATATCCTGAAGTAATGCTGATATCTCGGTATACAGGGCTTCTGCTTTACTCAGAAGCTAATACGAGGAAAAAGATATAGTTAGAATACTTGTATTATCATTATAACCAATCTTTTTAAAGCAATGAGATGAAAAGCTTTTTAAAGTTTTCACGAACCTCTGATGCTTCTTGTCTTAGCCAGCTTTGCTCTCCGGGCCTGCAGAATTCAAGAATCGGAGGGGGCAAACAAACAGAAAGGATGCTAATCGGAGAATACTGAAAGGAGGCAACCATACTTCCAAACCTGTGAAAACAGAATACCAATAATAATAACATCATTGTTTGTGCCATTAAAGACAGTAATACAATATAGAAATGGAATCCAATTAAAATGTCGCATACCCGTAAAATCTGAGGCAGTCCCTTTGCATGGAATGACCGCAGTTTGCAACCCGGTTCCCTGTAGCATATTGTGAAAAACTAAGTTCAAGAAATTTCCCAAAAGAAAGTCCCCACGTGGCATCTGACATAACTACTCTTCGTGTAGCAGGTGGAATTCCTTCTACATGTGCACATCTGAGGCATCTGTGCCACAACCAAATCTTGCCATCCTGTTCCCTGGGAAGCCTAACAGTGGAGAGACGTTGCACATTGATCATCAGGTTACCGTGCTGGTGAGTATAACGTATGGCATGGGCTTCAGCTGATTTCTTGCATGAATGGCAACGAGATGACTGGAAACACGAGAATGTAATGAAATCATAAGCTAACTTAGAGCACAATGAACAACAAAAGAAGTGGTACTAGAAAGGGAAAAAGAAAAAAAAGAGGTACCTCATCAAGCAAGTACTCCCTAAGATATCTCCCTAGTGGTTTATCAGAAGGGCCATAAAACTTCACACGAAGAAGCCGTGAACGTTCACATACAGAGCCATTCAGGATACAGTTACTGGAGAAAGAAACTAATATGCTCTGACTATTGTCAATGTCATTTGCTGAATAATTTTCAATAGAGGCTTCAGCATCATTGGTCATCTTGACTTGACTCGGTTCCAGTGGGGATAAACCTGCATGTCTACAAGTAGGCCTCGTGTTGTCGAGGGCTCCATCCAAAGCCAAGTTCTCATCACATGCGTTCAGTAGTGCTTTTCTGTATATAATCTCGTTGTTGGGAGAGAGATCATCAGATTCAACCACGCCAAGCACAGACATGGACTCTTGTAATCCATGCTCCAAATTGAGATCTTCCGATCCAATACGTGGAAGGGCGCCTACTTCTTCTTTGTAGCTGGTGGTTGCGACAGAGTAGGGGGCTGGGATTTCCTTATCAAGAGTCATTTTTTTCGGATTAAAATGTGAGAATTTAGGAAAGCTTGCGCCCTCATCAGCAAGAAATGAAGTCTCTAGTGACAGGTGATATGCTGCAAAGATGGCATAATGGACCACATTTTTCACCTTCTTGAGTTCCTCAAGAGATGAACCCTTCAGTACAACCTAAAAAATATGGCAGATTTTATTCGTCAAGATTTCAAAATTGTTTTATGTTTAATAATAAAGCAATCATAACTATTATGTGCATGTTTCTTATCGTCAAGAACTTTTCAATTAAAGAAACAAAGAGACATTATCAATATATCATTGGTAGAAATAAAAAGGAGAGTGCTCGAAAAGTTTAGATATGGTTGACTAGAACAGACAAAGGCAAAGCAAGATGAAATGTAAAATAGTGTCAGAATGCATATCATAATCCTAGAATACAACATAGAAGTAAATGAAATTAAGGAAAACAAAATGCTCATACAAGAGCATGATGCATCCAAAAAACTGAAAACGCATGTGAATTGAGTGAATATATTACCGTGCAACCTAATCGCCTGGGACAACCTTCGAAAAACATCAAGGTTTTTGATGGTTTTTTGTTAAACTGATTGACCGATTCATGATCTTCTGTGATTTTCTCCAAATGGAAGAGCTCACAGTGCCCCAGCCTTGTTTTGGGTAAATGATCAATGGATGGAGTTACAAGGGCACCAGTACATCTTGCAATCCGCTCAAGTAGCGGCTGCTTAACATTTATAACTAACGATATCTCTTTTTCTAACAGCTGCTCTTGAGCAAATGAAGACACACTTTTCTCAACAAGAAGAACATTAGGACGGAGGGCCTCAATTTTTGAAATAATCATCTTCAGATGGTCCTTTTCCTGAATCAGATTCAGAATCAAAATTTAAGCCAATGCTTTTATATTGAAAGAAAATGAAATGAAATGGAGACCCTAATCTGGGATAAACCTGTTGCAGTAATGTATCGAAAGAGTCCAGCTGATTGGGAACTCTTTGATACTCGAGTGCTCCTCCTAAGAGTAATATTCTGGTGTTTATGTATTGAGACGTCATACGTTTATGTTTTATATTCTTCGTGCAAACTATTCCTTTGATAAGTTTGCTGCAGTTATTGAAAAGAAACAAAACTTTAGTCCTTTGCATATAACACAAGTTGAGACATCACTGTCTTATAGCTGAAAATTGAGGATGTTATAACAGTAAAAGGCAGTGTTGAGGTAATTGCAACGTTTTTAAAAGTCATGTTCTAATGGAAAATTCAGGTTAGGTTGCATTTTCTTGCAAAAACCAGTTCATATCTAATAGTAACAAAGAATATTTACCTTTCACTGGGACTTCCTGAAGCTACACATTTGACCTTTACATAGTCACAGGGATCCATGCTACCTCCTCCATTAGTATCAGGTTTTATATAGTTCGCCGTCTTCCACGCAATTGCTGTAACTATGTTTAGCCATTTCTCGTTGGTCGAGATTATTCCCTGCCCTTGCAATAGCTGTGACACAAGAGCTCTGAAATGCCCCTGAACAATGACTCTCAAGGGCTCCTTGGAATCCAGATGTTGCTTCTCCTTGGCTAATAATGTGCTCTCAAGACTGCTATTAGAGGAAAACATAGCACCAGAGGCTCCAACTTCATCATCTTCATCATCATATGTACGCAAACTATTTTCCTCCTCATCAGCATCATCATCAGGAGGAGGAGGAATCCAAATGAGACCATTAGTTTCAACATTCCTCGAATCCCAAACTCTTTCAGCAGACTTTTCTAAAATAGCCTGCTCTGGGTCGAAGTTGCTATCATCTCGAGAACTTGAGTCCACCTCAAGCTCTCGCTTTACACAGTGCCCGACTATATTGGAATTAACATTGATCCTAGAGGGACTATCTGATGGACTTGAATCGAGAGACATAAAACTACAAAATTCATGTCTAGGTCGAAGACAGACAGAATCTATGTCAGAAATGTCGTTAAGGTATTCACTCGAAGCATTGAAAAAGTGTCCCGTAGAATCCTCTCCATCATCTTCATCACTCCTGAAAAAAAACACGATTCACAAATTTTAAACTCCAAAAGCAAATTAAGCAGAAGTTCTGATTTAGAAAAGTCTCTAGTTACAATTATTGGAGTCATAAGGAGCAATAAGAGGATATAAACATATAAAAGACACAGATTAATAGAGTCTCATAAGCCCACAGAGTTAACAAACAGGTTTCAACAAGAGAATTCAGTAATTCCATCAACTAGACTATTCTGGTTCAAGATATCAACACAAAAGCATTTATACACTAATTTCAGCAAGAAACAAACAGTGATCAAGATTAGATGATCGTACACTACAAAAAGAAATCCAGCTCGTACCTGCTTGATGAATGATGCAAGGATAATGGAGATGACTGGTTAGAATATGATTCATCAGTGATTCCATCCACACTGTGAGGAAAATGACCATCGGATTTCTCACCACTAAAACTCGGTGATGATGGTTCCTGGCTTTGTCTCGGAGATTCAAAAGGATAAACCTTACTACTGCACCTCTGGGTACTTTTACTTATAGGACCAAGCTCAAAGCAGAGTTTGCATGTCTTGATATCAAAGATAGCCTCGGTATTCTCGTTTGAACGTCTAGGGGCAGCAACATCTAAAGAAGCGATTCCCTGCACACATTTCCCACACCACCACCTTCCACAGCTCAAGCAGCGGTACTTGATATGAGAATTTAATGCACTCGCACCACAATGACAGAAACCATTGCAGTTGTTCTCAGTCGATTTAGATTGACTATCTCCCCAAGACATCCAAGATCTAATTTTCGCTATCAAATTCACCAGTGTACTACCAGGTGTTGCCATAGAGCAGTAAAATCCCACCACAAACACTAGTAGATCAATTAGGCAATTTAGGCCTAAAACAGTTATGCTATTCTCCTAATATATTCAACTATCAATCACAATTCTTCCTAACTAACCAAAAATAAAAACCCAGAATAAAATATTGGGTTATCTACTTGTTCTGTTAGATGTCACGTATATATACTTCTCTTTTTTCTGCACCGTTTCAACGAGGCACAGGATCACTTAAGAACCAGGAAAGGTATCACCAAAGGGGACTGTATGGCCTGAAAGAAATCCACACAAAATATGTTAGATCTAAACCAAAAACTGTATGGTTACAGACAATAATAAACAACAGCAACACAAGATGGTGTGCAAAATTCCTCAAACAAATTCAAACCTTAAACTTGACTCGACCAATCCCAGAATCATCAACTTTCAACTTCAAAACTGGCTCTCTCATCAAACAGAGGCAAAGATCCAGAGCTTTTCACCAGGCATCAACAAGGACCCAACTTTTGCCTCAATAAAACAGTAAAGCCCACAAATAGACGGTGAAAAAAAGTGAGTTCACCAAGCAACAAAGCAAGAATTCCTCCAAATCAGAACCCAGATCAAGAAATTCAAAAATAAAAGTGGGCTTGTTTCAGAAAAGGTCAAATCTTGAGTATTAGCAAAGCAAATGAAAAGGAAGAGTGAGTTCTTGATGATTAACAAAGCAAGGAGAGGGGAAAATTAGTTCTTGATGAATAGCAAAGCAAGAAAAAGGAAAAACGTGTTCTTGTTAGTATTTAACAAACGATAAAAAAGGAAAAAGAATTTATTCAAGATATGAGAATCAGATGATGAAACGGAAGAGATTGAAGAGCAGGAAAAGGAAGTAGAGGCAGATATTTCCATGTCTAGCTCTTGCAGTAACAATGGTGGTTGATCCCATCATATTCCACAACCATTTTTGGCTGCCGCGTCTGCAACCACTCTTGCTTCTCTCTCCTCCCCCTCGCCTTCAACTTCATATAAAAAAATTCCCATAAATATTCTCAGGCATGTGTTCTTGCTCCATGTCAGCAAATAATCTTTCATTCATAGGATTATATGAAAACGAAATCCAACCATTCTTTTATCTTGATTTTGTCTATACTTATTTATTTATAAAATGAGATTACAAGAATTTGGTGGTTGGATTTCTTACCAATTAAATACGATGAATTGAATGTGGCGTGAGCCTATATCTGTATAAGTCAGAAACTGTGTCATGGAATTAATGTAGTGATTTTGGTTCCTAACTCTGCAACAGTAATAAGATTTTAATAATATAGGGTGCATTTATATATTTGGGCAATCGCATGCTAGTTCATAAATATTAAAAACCGTCACACATCTCATGCTCATCTACCGACCATGCTTCACATATGTACTAGAATTCAATAATCCATACTACTAAAATCATTTTATACTCTAATGTTTTTTATTTCTAAATATGCCTCAATATTAATCAATTTATAAGTATACTTTATGATACAATTATGCAAAACCTCAAATATCGAGGTATAAAATAGAGTTTTTTTTATAAAAAAATTGAAAATTATACTAGTATTATTTGGATCTCTGACTCGTAAAACCAATACTGGCAATATGATTTTGCTTTCAAGTAAAAGAAAAGTAATGGACCCAGTTTAAACTTTTAATAAAGAATATATTCCATAATGGGTTTCCACATGAAAAGTTGCTCTGAGTGGAAGCTAGCATATTGATTAAGAATTATTTTCTACTATTGTTTAATTTCCCATCAAATATTAGTAATTTCGCGAGATAAAGGATGATTGTATAAATTATTTTATTTAGTAATTAGTACTACTATATTTAAATCTCTTATCGCTAAAGAAATGCTGGGAGTTGAATTAGTTTTGGCACATATACATGGTTACATTATGTGAATCCTATTATTACTACTGCTTTCATATAATCTATGTTAATACTACTATTATTTATTTTTGAATGTTTTTTTTAACACGAAGAGGCAATAAAGTTAAATTAAATAACCTATAAAATATCAATAACAATAAAAACAGGAAAAATAAGGAAAATTTGTAAATGTTACTCCCTCCGTTTTCTAAAAATAGCAACTATTTGTAAATTTGTAAATGTTACTCCCTCCGTTTTCTAAATGTTACTCCAGTCCCGAGCAATCGAGTATCCAATCCCCACTTATTAGTAAAGATATAGAGATTTAACCCCAAAGTAAACTTAATCAAGAATTCCACAAATCAATAAGCTTTCTCATCGCAGCAACAGACGAGCCTCCCTCCGCCATCGGCGGCGGTGGGAGGCGCAGGTAGGCGAGAGAGTAGGAGAGGTGAGGGAGACGTGTTGCTGTCTGCAGCAGTAACTCATTAAAAGCCTTAATATTTTAATTATTTAAACTTTTAAATATTAAAATTAATATGAGAAGTTAGAGATTAGAATATGAATAGTTGGGTAATTGGGTATTTGGGTTTGTAAAAAAATCGGCCTAATTAGAATTAATACACTATTTAATTAATTTTAAAAAAAATCAGATAATTCGGGTATACCCGATCGGGTATCGGGTAACCGATACCCAAAAATCCAAATTTCTCAATACCTGATCTCGATCCGAAACTCGAAAAATCGAAATTCTGGTATCCAATTATCCGACTTTTTCGGGTTTGGATATCGGGTATCCAATACCCGCTATCCATTTTGACAGGCCTAGATGTAACTATAGTATAAACTTGGAGAGTAATAAGAGTATCGTTTCTAAATGGACTAATTAATGGAGTAAACTCTATATACAACCCATTGATTTAACAAATATTTGTTCATAACCAATCTATGTACAATCATACATATTTAACAACATAGTTTCATGTTCATTTTCAGCTCAAGTTTCATTTCCATTTAAGCCATTTTCCTATCAAAATTCAACAAACGAATCAAATAAGCAATTGGTATAGTTTTAATAAAATTATACCCAAATAGTTTTAAAATCTAATAACGTACACCAAATGTAATCCCTAAATGCATAGAAAATGAGTTTATCATTTTTTTTAATAACGGTCCATTAGTTAACCTTTTCGATTGATCAGGCATAACTTATTAACGCAAACTGGAAAAGAAATTCATTTTGTGCTCGAATCATTTATTTCCAGTGTATGGTAATTGAAAATAGACAGAAGTTAATAATAATATAATAATTAACCTGGCTTACAAAATGAAAAGGCACATCGAGATTAATTCATACTATATATCTATATAATCTTTTGCATTCAAGTAAACGAAAACACATGCATTGAATAATTTAGTGATGAGGAGGTGGCTCCTACGCAAAAATATTGGATATGAATATGATTTGGCACCTTTTGCTTTGCCCTTTTCTCTCTTTCGGTAGTCTTTTTAAATAAGCTTTGGTATGATGACTGGTTATGTAAATGAATACCACTCCTATAATATATGTGTACGAAAAGACAGGCCACATTCCTCAAAATTAATCGACACATTTTATAATTTCATGTTTTATGTTTTCCATAGTTCTATTTGATAAGCATTTTTTAGGGGCAGGTAGCTTTTTAAGTATACGTTTTTATAGCTATGTATTATAAGCAAGTGGATATCTTTTAGGGGCAACTAGCTTTTTAATTTGCAACTATATTACCTGCTAAGTGTTTTGCAATTAAGGGTTTTCTTTGAAAACTCGATGACCCCCCAACTCGTCGCAAATTATTTCTTTGAAAAGTCTGCAATATTGGATGAGTGTAATTTGTCGGCGACTTAGTATTATCCGAAATTTATTCATGCGCATGACAAATACGTTGGCGGCACGTGAAGAGTACGTCTAACACTGAAGGTAAGGTATTGCACGACAAGGCCTATCCACACTTCAATTATGTAAGTATTTTTTTTCAACTATTATTTCTTTGTCTTAAATTTAAAGTGGTGCTCAAACAGTGCTTAAGCATTATGGATCTTTTCATTGTACAATATTTTTTTTTCTCATTAGGAAAGAATATCAATAATGCTTCTCTATCAGGGCCTTTGGAACCTCTGAATCTATACATTAGAGGTGAAACGTCTTATCAAACCGAAATAGTGAGGTTTGTTTGAGTTGATATAAACAATTCCAAGATTTCTTACCTATAATAAGTGGTCCAGCCCAACCTATTGGGCTGATTTAAAATTGCAGTGAGCCTAATGGGTCCAAATGCATTAAACCTAATTTCATCTGATTTTGATGAACAAATGAACAATAATATATTCGCTTGTAATAAACCACTCTGTGAAATTTAACTATACAATAAAATACTTATATCGACTTTTTTCGTTCGCATATTAATATTTAATTTGTTAGATAACTTCGGAAAGAGATTTTCAATCTCTATGCGAATCGACGTATTAAATATAAAAAAGTTGAAATAATTATTGGCCATATTTAAATCTCTTGAATTATTTATTAATATGTACATTTATAGTTGATGGGTGTTAATTCCTAATTATGAAAGGGAAAATATATAAATCAAAGAGCCGCCTCCTAGATTTGACTTTAATGAATTTCAAGAACCAAATCAAATGCACTACGATTTTGACTTGAATATGGACACCTTTGCCTTTTCCCCTTACATTGCACTTAACTAAACTAATTATTTACTAATCTGAACTTATTTATGAGACGGAGTATAATATTTCTCTTTATCCAACAGAAATAATTATCATTATGAATTGAATATGATTAATATTTTTTGTCCAGTGACAGAAGAATATATGCAAAAATATATAGCGCCATAAATAACATTCATTGGCTGTATTTCCAAAATTTCGAATTGTACTTATATATTCATTAAATTGGCACAGAGAAATAAAAGTGTAATCTGATGGACTACACCTAGTTTAAGAAACCTGGTTCAAATTCCATCAAAGACAATTAATTGGTTTATGTCTACACATTAAACAGATGGAGGTGAACGTCATTTGAATGCAGACATATTATGGATCAACATAAAGCCTTTTTAGTAAATATACATGAATTAATAATTTTAATTATTGTTCAAATACTACTATTTAATTGTTCTTTTTTCGTAATTTATCATTACTTTAAAATTTTATTTTTACAAAATGAAAATCTAATATAAATAATCTTAAAAGCACGAAACTGGATTTGATTTTAATTAAGATACTATTATAATTTGCTGAAATCGTGCACATATAGAGGATTTGATATTAGCTTTATTGGAAAAAAAAAATACTAAATCTGTAGTAAATAATGTTATCCATCTCCAGATCCACACAAACATGTATCTCATGTGTAATAAATTGAATCGGCATTCATATGGCTGGCCATGTAATGATGACTCATCACCCAATAGGTTTTACCGTTAATTTATAATGATTTTTAGGAGGAAATTTTTAATGGTTGATTGATTAAAATGAAAGTCAAATATAATTTTAAAATGAAGAATTCAATTATCAATTTTAAAATGAAAAAAACAAAGGAAGCCGTCTGGGGCTGCAGTCTCCGTTCAAACTTCTGTTGCCACAAATGTCAAATTGAAGCTGCCACAAAAATCATCATAAATGATTAAATTCAATGTGAAACACCCTAGTCCTAAAAAATTAACCCAAAAAACAAGACTAATAAAATTAATTATGTGGTTGGTGAATAATAAATTATCATAATATGCGGCATGGTTTTCAACCCGGCGATTGAGTTGTTACTTATATATAGAGATAGTAGCATAATACAAAATCTTCAATTTTTGCTTCTCTAACCATATTACAACAATACATTCTCTTTGAAAAAAGTTGGCCCAACAAATCAAAGGAGAAGGAGTAGAAGATGAAGATGCAGAGGGCGAGATTGAGTTCAAGAGTTGCTTTGATATTTTTAATTTGGTGTTTAACAATTTGTTCAAGAGGAGAAGGCTCAAGGATTTTGAAGGTTAGAGTTATGGAGTCTTTGCTCCTAAACCGGCTACCAAGAGGACCGGTCCCACCTTCCGGTCCATCACCATGCCATAACAAATATGAGCCTCTTGATGAAAACAAGTTCTATAATTACCCAGGAAGTCAAATTGTATGCCCTTGATTTCTATGATTTTATTTATTTTTTCCTTGTTTAGGACGATTTTAATTGTTTCGAAATAGAAATTTTTGAACGATAGATGATGTTGTTGGATTGATTCCATCAGTTTCCACATATATGAAACAATCAGCTTGTTGAATCATTTGATAATTCTGGGTATAGTACAGATTAGTTTTGAACTTTAATTCGAATGGGTCAATCGATCATTACTTTGTAAAGATACATTTATCGAAGTCTACATTGCTAGTGACATACTGTACTTCATGTTTTGCTTTTGAAATCAAAATATTTATCATGTTTAGCAAGATTAAAATTAATTCTTAGATAATGTGTTGCCTTAGTAGTAGTTTTCGCATCTGATAAATTTGTACTACTATAATTTTTATTACTCTACTGTTTGTTTGACGAAAAGCAAAAGTTATTTCATTGTTTTGTAAATTATTCAATGTCATCAACTGAAAACAGGATCAAAATGCATAGTCAGTCTCTACAATTAACAAGAAAAAAGATGGCCAATAACTTCAAAACTATTCTGAACTTACCAAAGGAAAACCACAGCACATTTTTAGTGTGTCCCCATATATCATGTTACACTTTTTGAGATATTTTGGAAAAAATATTGTGGGAAATAGCACAATATCTCATTTATCTGCTAATTTCTAATTATATCAATTAATTAACAATCACTATAACATAAGGACGTTGGGTACCCAAAGTGGGTGTTTGGTTAGCAAGACTAAATCTCATTATTAAATATGTATCATGTTTGGTTCATAAGATTGACCCCACAATTTAATCCTAGATGGATAGTCTCATGTTAATTAGTCATAGCCTCACTCACCCCTCCAACTAAAATAATTCCACAACTTAATCTTAGATGGATAGTCTTATGATAATTAGTCATGACAACCGAACGCCACTAAAGTATAAGGGCAATGCACATGACGTATAACACAATGAAATTTCAAAGGAAAACAATCCAATTTCAGTGAAAATGTAACAAAGCAATCTCCATTCAGTTTTTAACATAATCCTCGAAAATGAATTCCACTAACCGGGATAAGAGTTACCTTTAGATTTATCAAAATTAGGGGACTATTTTTATATATTAATTTTATATAAAATATAAGTAAATTAAGTTAATGAAGTGCTAAAAATAATAAAAATAAAATAAAATATTTATTAGAACCCAAAAAAAAAAAGAAATTTCATAGCGGACATAGAAACATATACTTACATTAAAGTGTGATTTATGTTTCATTCATTTTTTCTTCTCCCTTTTGTTATAAAGTTAAACACGTGCCAATCTAAGACTTTATCAGAATGCTCCCAGAAAAATACTTTAGCCAATTAAAAATATGTGAAAATGATATGGAATTAAAGTAAGGGAGATAATGAAAAAAATAGTTAAAGTAGTATTAGTAAATGATAACAAATAATTAGTGTATTTAATGAATTGTAATAATGAATTTTAATGATATAATTTATAAATAAATTGATGTACTCCCTCCGTTTCATAGTAATGAAGGCGTTTCTTTTTGGCATGAAGATTAAGAAAAATTGTGTTAGGTGAGTTAAGTAAAGGGTAAATAAAGTGAAAAATGAAAAATGTAGAGAGATGAAAAGAGAAAAAAGTAAGAGAGAGTAAAGTAGGTGTGGAAAAATGTGTTGACTTTTACTAAAAATGGAATTGACTCTATTACTATGGAACGTACCAAAATGATAAAATGACTTTATTACTATAGAACGGAGGGAGTACTTCTTATGGAATAACTAATAACAATAAGTCTATGCAACCAAATTTTGTAGAACCAAAAATTAATTTATTTGAAAAAAAAGTAATTTATTTATGCATTTAATTAAAAAGTATAGACATATATATAGTATAGGGAACGTGCATAATATTATGGTATTTGTGTATAACTTTTTAAATTTTTTTTAACCATCAAATGTAATTAACTAATACATACTTTAATTCAAATTTGAAAAATAATAGAGAAATAATTTAAATATAAAAGTAAAAGTTTGAAAATGAGCCAAAGACTAATAAATTATTTTTAATTTGTTAACTAACTATATTTATTATTTTAATATTTAATTAACACAATTACTCAACTAATAATGGTCGACTCGCAACTTTTCATAAATAGAAACATCCATATTTTTAGAGACACGACAAAGTGCACATATTTTCTAGGAGTATATGAGATAGAGTAACCAGGACGTGAAGAAGGCACAAAAACAGAGCGAACCGCCTCTTTTAATGTGTTCACCTACTGTTGATTACCATCGCAGCCGTTGATTACGCCGGAAAATGTCGTTATCCACCTTCAAACCAGTTTCCTGCCGGATCCCTCTGGTCGCCGGGTCAGATGATTCGATATCCAAAGTGTCTAAAGTCTCAATGATGAATACACAAGCTCAACCTTCTCTTCCGGTTCTATTTTCTACTCCTAGCTCCACTTTCCTATTTTCCTTGCTCACTTACATTTTTCATTTCTAATTTTCTTAAGGATCATGATCACTTCATCTAATTTGTGCGTTTTTATGCTTGTGTGTTCAGTGTTCTGTAGTGTGCGAATGTGGTTTTAAAGCCATGAATTAGCTTGTTACAATTAAACGACTTTATATTGCTATACTACTACTAGACATACTGGATCTATTGCTCTTCGGTCTTCAACTAACTCTTCTATTCTTCACATGTGGAGTTTGAAAGGTCTCTGAAGAAATTGAATGTCGGGGTAAAGAGACTGTGAGGGATTGATACTGTGCACGCGAAGTCGTGAACCTAGGTTTTAGTTTTAGAATTAGCAGTTTTGCAAAATTAGTTGACTTAGATAATGAACACAAAAACCTGAGTTTTTGTGGGCAACAAGAGAGAATGTTGAGCTTCAAAGTTTTTCTCTACTAGAGTGACTTGAGTTTTTGTCTTAAATGCGTAAAACGGGGGGCTTATTGACTAACCTCCCTCACAGCAAAATAAATCCACAACATCTAAAGTGAACTCAAAATTTGTTGGCTGATGGCTCTTGCATTCTATGTTTCTATCTTTAGTTCTTGACCATATACAATGACTGCAACCATCTTGGATTTCAACTTTTTTTTTAAAATGGTACATAATACCTTAACTTGACAGTAATGGTTAGGATCATTTGAAAGCCTCGACACCACTTGCCTTACCCACAACTGTTGTATCTTTTCTTTTAAAGCTCTCCAAGTCCATCCTAACTTGAACATCTTCTTCACTGGCTAGACATTTCACAAATACCATAAACTGATATGTTTTCTAATTGAGTAATTAGAACTCTTGAACTGCTAGTCTTTACACAATTATATGTATGTTGTAATGTTTCAAAATGAGATTACATCATCTAAAGAGTGCATCTGAGTCCAGGAACATTGACGGTATTGTGTCTTACTTAGATTTTTGCTATGGTAACTATTCCTTATGGATTAAGTGGAAGACTCCCAACCTTCTATCTCCAATTACCGGTGTTCAGTATAGAAAAAATTATTCTACTATAACTTTGTATAAGGTGGAGAAATGCTTTATTCTCCTTCTATAGTAGTGCCTAGTGGGAGAATGTGAAGCTTATTGGAGTGACTTCCTAGTCTGTATAATTTATGGATGCATCATGTACTTTACAAGAAAGAGTGACTTGCTGATTACAGTTCAGATATTCTTCACATTTACAATATTTATTCTGAAGATATTTAACAAATTGTATGGTTTATAACAACAATTTACCATCTTCCATGATTGAGTAATTATTTGACTGAAAATGTGTTTCTAGTGTTCTATGTTATTTAAGTGATTGTTGCAATGAAGTATATTGAAGTTATATATGGAATTGTGTTACAAGTAATTAGCTCTTATTAGTAAAAAAGTTACATTTGCTATAAATCTGAAGATTTGATCGATGTTTCTTGGCTCGTTACTACTTAGCTTCACATAAATAAAATTGTAAACCAGTTCTCTGATTGCTTATGTGAAAGTGGTGATTAAGTAATTCAAGTCATGGATCTATCATCTTGCATTGATGCATATATGTAAATTAGTACTGCCACTGGGGTACAGATTGTTTCAGTAAGATTTCATTACTCTAGCGTTTTCCTTACTCCCAGGTTAGTACTATCACCATCCACATAATGAATTTTGAATTTTGACATGTTCAGATGTTAAATGCTCACAATAATAGTGAAAGTAATGCAAATACATATCTGCCAGTTTGGATAATGGTTCTTTGTTCAATTATATATGTCAAGTTTGATAAACCCTTCTAGATTTCACTTACTGTCAATCATTATTTCCCCAAACACTACTGTCTAAATATAAGGACTACCGATAGTTTTGGAGTCATTCTATAAGAATCGATTATTACACCAGAGTGCAAGTTGTTTGCCTTCCAATAGTAACTAGACAATTGGTTTTGCCAGAGTGCTATCTAACTGAAAATTTATCATGGAATGTAAGTTACTGGCTCTCGAGTCTTTGTTCGTATGAGACAATGGAACTAGTCATAAAAAAACGTAATGTTGCTCATGCTTGTGGTCTGTACATGTTGTCCACTTTCCAGTCTGCATGTATCTTTGCCATTGCCGCTAAAAGCGTAGGTCAACTTCTACATTGTAACTTACTACTACTACTCTTTATTTAACTCAAGTGTTTTGGATATCCTCCAGTCTCACGACCTCAGCATTTATAATTTCTCTCTTTGATGTAGTTGGGCTGATTGCTTCTTACCATGTCATGTTCTTATCTGATGTCATGTTAAGGCTGAATTATGTAAGGTGCTTGTTGAATAAATTGAGAGTGAGCCAATACAAACTATTCTCCTCCTTTGCATGGTAGACATACATGGTTGAGTTGAGTGGATGAATTACAGAATAAGTAAACCAAAATAATTGGGCTGAGTTGGTTAAAAATACTTATGAATGTCTCTCTTATTATCATTATGATTGTTCGACTCTGTTGTTTTATCTTATTTATATTGGTCGCTTTGCTTGTAGGTGAACGGAAAGGAAAAATTACTCTTACAAGAAAGCCTATCTGCTACATCTAGGCGAGAAATGATGCAGTTGACAGCTGCGTCTGTAGGTCTTCTATCTCTTGTGTTTCCAGCATCTGCTGAAGCAAGCACTAGAAATGCGACAATGAGGCAGAAGATTAGGGAGAAATTTGAAGAGTTGAGGCGTAAGGCTGGTCTGTCAAAGGCAAAAGATGAAGGTGAAGAAAAGAAGCCAAAAGATGAGGCGGAAGGCAAGTCAAAGGTACACAGCGGCACAAAAGAAGCAAAGCCGAAGCCAAAGGATGAGACCAAAGCCAAATCAAAGGTACATCACAGTGGCAAGGAAACGAAGGCAGAGATAAAAGATGAAACAGAGCAGCCAAGCACATCTCAAGAGTCAAAAGTAGCTCCACATGAAGGGCCAATGATTCCAGCACTCCCAGGTATCATAAATGATAAACCTATTGAAACCACTCTCCCGTGACCTAATTCTGCATCTCAGAATAAACCTGTTGTATTTTCACTCTCTGTATTTTGACATTTTGGTTAACCAATGGAGATTGCCAATTTCATTAATAAAGACATTCTGTTTCTTCTTCTAAAAATATAAGCATAAATATCAATATAACAACAATTGGACATATAGTTGTACTTACTGATAGGAGTATAATGTAAAGACTATGAAGAAAACACATTTAACTTAGCTAAATCTTTGTATAAAAACAAAATCAACTATTAGTCGATCAAAATTAAAGAAAGAGAAAAAAAAATCAAGCATGTTTCTTGTCCATATTGTGCACAAGCTGGCGCATTTGGAATCTCCAAAACAAGAAATAAGCAAATCCCAAACCAAGCAATACGAAAATCCACACATTCTCCTCTTTACCCTCTGCTTCGGATTCCACTTCCACTATGCTAAACTCGTCTTTCCCCATCATGCCCTCGTCAACATTCCCATATAACACGTATACCCTACTATCCGCCCCGACCGCCACAGCACTGGCGTGCTTCTCCTCATCGAGGGCAGTTTCGTCAAACACCGCTCCCTGGCTCCAGCTGTCGTCGCTCTTGATGAAATACAGCTTATGCTTCGACACGACCAAAACGACGCCGTCTCTTCTAACGGCGATGCCGTCGGGCACCGTCAGGTGCTTGTTGAGAATCACGCGCCTTGCGGAACCGTCGTCGGTGAAGACTTTGAACAGCTTCCCTGTGTTTGACTGAGTCACCAACAGATAGCCTTTGGTGCTGTAAACGACGCCATTGAGTCCGCAGTCTCGGCCGGCGTCGGGTTTGAATAGTTTGGATGCGGAGAGTATCGACGCCTCGCCTTGCTCGGTGACTTTGAAGATGACGTTGTTCGCCGAATCGGTGACGTAGGCGTTGCCGGAGTAATCGGCGGCGACGTGGTTGGCGGCGACGGCGGAGGGGAGGAGGTCGTCGAGCGGGGCGAGGAAGAGCTGGCGGGAGGTGCGGATGTCGTAGCTGGCTAGAGCGGAGAAGGGAGGGGAAACGCGGCGGACGACGGCGAGGAGGCGGTGATGGCGGGGATCGAGCGAGATGGCGGCGAAGAAGGAGTCGTGGGGGAGTGAATCGTCGGAGAGGAGGGAGGAGGCGATGCCGGCATCGGAGACGGAGATGATCTGGCGGTGGCGGAGGGAGCCGACGACGAAGTGGTCAGATTTGGGATCCCAGGCGAAGGATTCCGGATAGAGGTTCGGCCATCGGAAATTGATGACGTGAGGCCTCCGGCAGTGGATTGGGGCGGCGAGGAATAGTAGCACGACGATTAGTAGGTATTGATTGAACATGTTTAGGATTGTGGAGAGAGAGGGATTGTGGTTACTGGTTAGGATTTTTCATCTGAATCAGGTTCGTTGACCCCAAAGAGGAGATTAAGATTGGGTTTGGAATATTAAAATTTGGATTCCAATTTCCACTTGATTGGATGTGGATATCAAATTTACTAATTTATCGTCTAACATCATTATTTATTTTATTAATGCTTGAAAAAACCATCCAATTAGACTAAATAAAAAAATGCTGAAACAGATTAGCTTGCAGTAACATCCCTATCAATTTCTTTGGTTTTCATGCTATCAGGCCGATGGTCCATGTGCATTTGATGGTGGTCCAATTATGCAAACTATATGTGGTGTATATTTCACTAGAAATCAACAATAAAGTGATACAGCTATGGTGGTCCAATTATGCAAACTATATGTGGTGTATATTTCACTAGAGATCAACAATAAAGTGATACAGCTATGTATTTATTTCATTTTTTTAAAATGAAACGAATCTTATACTAATATGCATTAATTATTTTAATATACATCATTGCCAAAAACATTTCTACTATATTTTATTTATAAATACATGCTAAGATAATAAGATCCATGATTTTCTTATTCCAAGTAAGATTAGTTACATTCCCTGGAAAACGCATTAATCAGTTAATGACAAACCTTACACGCGATCATAAATTCTTTAGTTTGATTAGTACACGAGCAAGAAAAGCTTATAAATATCGAGCTTCGAATAACTTTTCTTTAGGCTTCTAGTACTAGTATTTACTTTTTATTTATCTAATTATTTATTTTAGTTTATAATTGTGAAATCAGACTTTTTTTTTATTAGAGCATCCACAATGGATGCCCGATCGCGCGCCCGATCTGCCAAGATCGGGTTCGGGCGTGGTCGGGCATCCATTGCAGCCCTCGGTCACGCCCGAGCGCGACCGATAGTTCGGTCGCGACCGATCCCGAGCCCGATCGATCGGGCGTGAGCTCGGGCGCCCATTGCAGAGGCGCGCCCGAGCCCGAGCCATATATTTTTTTAATTATTTAACCCTAATTTAAACCACTATAAATACTCCATTTTCTTCACTTTTCACACACCAAACCTTTCACTTTCTCTTCTATATTCTCTCAATATCCACACTTTCAACAATGGATCTGAGTCGATACCCGAGCCCGAATAATGTCGACGACGATATGCCGATGTTTGGAGGAGGAGGAGGCGGCCGCGGCGCCCGGTGGCCCGGCCACGAAGACCGCCTGGATCTGTAGGATCCACTTTCGTCTCCGACTCTGAGTTCGATCCGTTCTTGGGCACCGAGGAGTATCGGGTTGAGGATATGGAGCCTAGTTGTGGGCAACCTCCTGCCCCTGTGCGGCCGCCGCCGAAGAAAGGGAAGAAGAAGATGGCGCGGAAAGAAAAGGCGCCATCGGTCCCAGTCCCACTCCCACACGACGAGCCGAACGAGGAGTACGCAACAGGGCGTACTGACTACGAGTTGGATGAGTACCTGAAGGTGGCTCAGTGTTGGGTCGATGTATCGGAGGATTCGATAGCCTCCAACAACCAGACTTCGGCCAGGATGTGGGATCGCATTGAGGAACGCTACAACGAGGTGAAACCGAAGTGGGCGTTCAAGCGGACCAAGGTTCAGCTGCGCAAGTGTTGGGATCGGATCAAGCTCCACGTCAACAACTTCTGCTATATCTACAACAAGGAACAGGGACGGAAGGGCTAGCGGTGAGAGCATGGAGGATGTCCTCAACAAGTCGTTGTCCGAGTACCAACGAGCAGTTCGGGCAGTTCAAGCTGTACAATGTTTGGCCGATCTTGAAGGACAAGGGGAAGTTCAACGGATGGATACCGGTTGGATCCTCGGCTCTGAAGCGGACGAAGAACACCGCCGCTGGCGATTACACGAGCAGCGGCCCATCTCCTGTGGATCTGAACGCTGAGCCGGAAGGGAGTTCCGGCACGCCTACATCTACTTTTAGACGTCCCATTGGTACCAAGGCTGCCAAAGCCCAGGCCAAAGGGAAGGCGAAGGCGGGCGCGTCTGGATCAGTGGCCCCCCCGCAGGCTGCGCCTGCTCCATCTGTTCAGCTCATGGACAGGGCGATCGAGGAGTTCGGAGGTTATCGCGAGGTGGTTGAGTATAGGTTTATACTTGACGCCCAAAACAGCCTTCGTGAAGAAACCGATCCGGAAGCCCGACAGAGGACTAAGAATTTGGCGCAGAGGTTGAATTTAGATGACTAGTTTAGTTTTTTCTTTTTTTTAGTATTTTAGTTTTAATGTAGTTTTTTTTTTAATCTAAGTATGATTTAGTTCCACTTTTCTATTAAGTAATGTAGTTTTTTTTTTTTTGCATTTGTGGTGTTTAAAATAATATATTTTGATATTTTATAGTAATTAAAAATAAAATTAAAAAATAATGATTTAAAATTAAAATAAAAAGTGGATAAGAAATAGGGCATGCACTAGGGGTCCACCATTGCAGAAAGATAGGACATGCTAACGTGGCAACCACTAAGGCTCTCATTAGGACTTCCACTAGGACATCCATTATGGATCCTCATAGGATCCTAGAGCTGAATGCAATTCTTGGATTGCACTTCAATTTTGTATATAATGATCAATTTGAGATTTGTGCAGCAAAGTTTATCCGAGTTATGACGGAATAAATAAAAAAATCATTCTTCAATAAAAAAAGCGTTGCTCGGTTTACGAAACACATGGCGAAAAAATCTGGAATTGGAAGATGATATTTCCACGTAATGGAAGAAAAAATAAAGCGGTAGAATGTTCGAGACGTCGATGCCTCGCCTAGATATTTTTTCATCTTTCCTCAAACTCCAATTATATTTCATTCATAAACCGCCATTAAGAATCATCTCCTCGTTCTATATATACTGTGCCCCCATCGCTTTCCAGCCACCACACCTCCTCATTTCGAATGCTATAGCACATTAACCGCTTCAACAATCTTGCAGTTTTCATCCCGAGATTTGGTTGATGGACTGCGGTGGAGGGTCGCCGCTCTATTACAGCGTTCTCGGCGTCGCTACGGACGCTTCCGACGAAGAAATTCGACGCGCTTATCGTAAACTCGCTATGGTATGTTTGTTGCAAAATCTTCATCTTGTAGCATAAAGATTGAATCTTTTTCTCGAAATTAGAGATTGCTGACTGCAAAATCGATGCTATAGTCAAATTGTTTTGGGATGTTGAAAATGCTGAATCTTTTTGTGTTTTGATGATTCAGCAATGGCATCCGGATAAATGGAGTAGAACCCCTTCTCTTCTTGGTGAGGCCAAGCAGAAATTTCAGCAAATTCAGGAGGCTTATTCAGGTAGTGTGTAATGCGCTGTCAATTATGGCTGGTTGTGTTTGTTTCATCCTTGAGTTTTGGAAACTAATTAGCAATTTATTTGATGGAACAGTGTTGTCAGATAGGAGTAAGAGGATGTTGTATGACGCAGGGCTGTATAGCTGTGAAGACGATGAAGATGAGGTCGAGGTAGGTGTTGTGTTTTTTGTGATAGAACTAATTATATGATGATGTATTCAACACTTTTGTATTCTAATTTTGTGTGTTTTGTTTGTAGGGATTTGCTGATTTTGTCGGTGAGATGGTGTCTCTCATGAATGATGCCAGGAAAGAGGTGAGGATTTTTAATCTTTGTTTTGGGAGTTCTTTAATTTGGGATCAACTCTAGCTTATGTTTTCAAGAAAATGATTAGTTTCTTCAAGATTTGTAATAGGCCTGAGCAAACTTGATGCACAGCTAAGTTGATATTTGTACAAGTGTGATCTAGGCCCAACTAAATTCTAATTTGTGGCCACTAGTATAGTGTTTAATTTGCATCTGTTTGTAGTAGTGTGGAGGTGGCTAGGATGTGTTTCTAACTTTGTGATCAACTGTGCAAAACAGGACAAGAGTTACAGCATTGGTGAAGTACAGAGCATGTTTTGGGAGATGGCACAAGATTTTTACATGCCCAATTGGGATGGCTTGGCGCAGCAACAAGATGTTTATGATTCGCAGTGGCTTTGTGGGCAGCCGAATCTATATGAATCCGGAAATGTGCCGAGCAGTTGGTGGGAAGGAAGCATGATGCAGCAGCAGCAGGGGAATCCACAATTCAACAGTTTTGGAACACACAACATGTGCATATGAAGAGATCATAAGGGATTCAGTTTTGTTGTGTATTAGCTTAGTGTTTAGACATTGTGGTATAGGATTAGAGAGGACTTGGATTTGGACATCAGTTTTTGTATATGTACCAAGGAAGATCTACTTCTGGTATATGCAAGAGTTTGTACATGGATAACTTGGCATGTCAAATTCAATGGTAGTGATGAATTATTGAGTGTATTACCGAAGATGAAGATCGAAAGTAAGGATAAGAAACCTTATCTTGTAAAGACATGCTTCTACTTAAAGATCAACGAGTTGTATATGGAGAATAATTCATGTTTATTGATCCGAGTGGGATAGGTTTGGCAAGAAAATTGATTTGTTGAAATTGTAGGTATGTATGTTCTGATCATTTAGAATTGTAGATGTATTTCTTTTAATCGATTGTATATGATGAAAATGCATATATTTATAATTTCACCTAATCAATTTTCCTAGATCTGTGTTTTGATCATTTATCTAGAAGATCTAGATGATCAAAACACATAACCCTAAAACACATAACCCTACGTTTTCAACTAATCAATTTTCTTGCGAATTGATTAGACTTATATCTATTCAAGTGTTATGCACATTGAGTTTTTTATCTTTCTACTCCGACTCGAACTCAAACTCGGACTCTAGTGAGGATGTTAGATAGAAAAAGACGTGAATATTTTGTTTTTATGATTTGAGAGTACATTCTCTAGTCTCCATTACAAAATTAGCTACAAGCAGATGACCCACAAGTCAAAATTATCACACACGACTCCTACAACTTATCATTACTAATGTGTCATTTAATATGATTGAGTATCATTAATCTGTCATTTGATATTATTGAGAGTTGAAACTTTAGTCTCACAGATTTTATTTCACTGAGATGAAATTTTAAAGTGACTATTTCGATTGATTTATAATTTTGATTATGTGAAACTGAATGCAGATTGTGATAATGTCGCTGGTGATCCTGTCAAGTGTCACCTACTCATATACCTAATTGTTGATAGTGCTGATCGTGATCTTCTTAATTGGAAATATCAAGATCAAGATCGGGTTTAATTCTTTTGTTGATTCCTTATTGATTCAATATCCATTGATCAACAAGACAACAAGTTTAGTCAAAGTGGATATCTATTGTTTTGTTATGAATTAATATTCAATCTCTCTTTTTTGGATTTCGTTTTATATATACGGTCAATTTCTTGTTGGAATAAATATTACTATGAGTTCTCATTTGGTGAAAAGGGTTTAATGAGTACTAAGTTTCATATGTTTTTGTCATGTGTTTTCTTTCAAATTTTGGTTTTATATTGTGCTGTTGTGCGTAGTAGTATAATTTAGTGAGCGATAGAGAGATCGTATTATAACATTTGCCTTGATCTGATTTGTCCTTTCCAAAAATCAATCGGTCGTTTTCTTTATTGAAATAGTTCTCTTGGAATTATATTTGAAGTTAGGTAGTTCTAATTCATTTTAATACTTAGATCAATTACTTAATTTCACCAAACAAAATAATTGGAATGAATTAGAATTACCTAACTTCAAATATAATTCCAATTCCACTATACCAAACACTCTTATATATTCCACCAGACAAGCTATTTTGAAGCATTAAGCACGCCTTGCTTTTCTTTCTTATTTATATGGCCATGGAAATTTGTAGAGGCTGCAAATTCCACTAAAGAAGATTCATGTATTACTAGTTGAGTTGACAAAGAAAATTTGTATTCAGAAATTTTTCTTTTCTCTTATATTTGGTCCCATGAAAGGAGACGCTGTGAAAACTGAAAAGCACTGATTTTATATATCTACAAATCAATTGACTATTTGACTAAATTGCTTCCACCAATGAAAAGAAAATTTATAATTATAGCTCCAATTTCTCCATCTAATTAAAGTAACGTTAACTTATAATCGATTGCGACATTAATATTACTGGAGGTGCCGTCCATGGTTATATTAATTACTAATAAATATCTTGTTTCCATGTGACCACGCTCTTACAGTCTTAATTGACTTAAGTTATTCTTAAGAAATTACCAAGTTTTAATACTACAACTATTGAACTATGTACATTAATTATCCATAAATAGTATAATCTATTTTATACTAATATACTTGCTCGTCATTATATAAAATTATAAATCTTCGGACCACCGACGAATTGCATAATTGACTTATGAGTGACTTGGACTAGTCCAATTAAAATAAATAATTAATTTACTCTTTATTTTAATAATTTTAAGAAAATCGGTGTCTTCTTAAGAAAAGCTCACAACTAAGATGAGTTGTCGAAATCTCTTCGGAAAAAAGATGAGTTGTCTAAATTTGTTTACTAAAAACAGTATTGAATTCATCATCCTTCTTTGCATGATTCCCTTAAAAATTGCTTTCAAATGATGCTCCAATAATAGATTTATAACCTCTCCTCATATTCCTCTAGTGATGCATGCAACCTTGATTGTGGCCGAGGGTAAGGCATGTCTAACATGGCCCCCTTGACTTTTAAATTTTTATATCCATCAAAATTCTCAATAATACAAATACTATTCAAATATTAAACACCAATTAACTCTAAACATTAGTATAGTAGTGGACAATTTATTGCATCCATAGTTAGAAATTACAACTTTTTTTATTCTTATAAATGGCGCTACCAACTACTAATTGATTTACAGATATGGTATCTTCTTTAATTTATTTCTCATGAATAGTGAGAAAGCAATTGTATTATAAGAAAAGGTGTACAATTATTGGAATTACATAAATCCAATTAGAGACTATGTATACTTAATTAGTAATAGAATAAACACTAAAAAAGTACACAAACTATAAATCTAAGGCCTAATTAGTGGGGCCTATAAAGTGGACCATCCACATGCAAATAGTGACTTTGCCTTATAGATTAAGCCAAACCCCTCAATACATAGAAAAATTATAATTGAAGCCATAACCATAACTTCCACATCCCTCCTAAATTCCCCCTATTATTTCTCCAAAACTTCCCCTCCCCCTTTTCCCAATGCTTCCATGCACCTAAACAAACTTCAACAAGACCCTTTCCAACACCACACCATTCTTCTAAATCAAAATTCTTGATCACTCTCAAACCATGATGGCTAGCCTCAAAATCTTGCAATTCACCATTTTTCTTGCCATAATCTCAACTTCAGTTAAATCCCAAGAAGAGAATAAGTGCGGTGGATGCCCTTGCAACAACCCTTGCAACCCGCCGCCGTCTCCTCCGCCGCCAGCGCTGCCGCCCCCTCCGCCGAAGAAGAAGCCGCCGCCGAGCAACTACTGCCCGCCGCCTCCCAGCGGCGGCGGCCAGAACCCGCCGAACCCGCCTTACATATACATAAACGGTCCGCCCGGAAACTTGTACCCGGTCGACCCGTACTACTCCGGTTCGGTTCGGAGCTTCTCCTCCGGTTTGATGCCATTCTTGATCAGCGCCGGTTTAGGGCTGCTAGCCATCTGGTGACAATTTACGGCGGTGGAAAAAGATTTTTATTTTCTTAGGAGGTAAAGATAATTTCCTAGGAAATTTTCGTTATAATTTGGTGATCAGATCATCAATGTTTCGATTATTCCATACTTGCTTATGAATTTCTCTTATTTCGTTGCTATTGAATAATGATAGTTATCGATTTCTTTTTGTTTACGCCTCATGATTTCTTTTTATTTTACTATGTTCGTGCTTGTTTAATTGTAAAATGGATATAATCTCTGCCTAATATTAAATATAGATTTCCGAATTAAATATATAACATGGAGTAGTCTTAATTTAGTGCTTAATTCAAATTTTTACGAATAAATCCGTTGTTCATGGATGTTACGCATTATCCACTACCTTGTGTTTCTAGTTCCATTTGTCTCTAATATATAAATTAAATTAAAACTCTGTTTTTATGGACTTTTTGGGCCCACCATTACACCATTAGTATGGTTTAGGTGTCTTTATTTGTATGCATTTTTTTCATATATATCAATGCTATTAATATGTTTTTATGATCTTTAATTTATTTCCCCTAATAATATTATGTAGCAAATACTTAGGGTATTGACTTATTCAATGAGAACATACGTCGCTATGAAGTCTTTAAGAAGGAGCGCGTCATCAAAGGAATAAATCAAGCATCTTTATACACCTCAATTCTTCATGACCAATTTAGTCAGCCATTATAAGTCTTGATGATATTTTCCCACAAATTAAAATTCTCTCACTATATAGCATTGAAAATTACGCGATGCATCCATGAATCAAGGATATAGACTTATATCAAATATACTACTACGAGTACTTTAGAATATTTCATTCATTGCATTCTTGATTTCTAATAAAAAATTATAAACATTAGTACTATGTATATCTCCATACACTCATATTTTAGTAACGATCGAGTATATCAAAAGAAAGAAAAAACAGTCTATGTTAAAAATTTAATTAAAACTTAGCAGGAATTATGGCATCATTGGAAAATAAAAATAACATATACATAAATCATGAAAGTTGTGTCTCTGATGTTTAATGGTACAATAATGAAGAGACGTATTATTCAAGTAAAATTATGTACAAAATTTCCAAGGATGCGACGAACCGAAATTTATATATGATTATAATTAATCTGATATCATAGTTGAAAAAGTAAATTTTCTAAAAAATGCTTCAACAAATTGTGGGCTCCTTTTGATGAAAAAGATCCTTACACGTATTGAGGTGTGGAGGAACATGCGTTTGAAGAAGGTTTGTTCAATTTATCTAACTTTGATACTTTATTCCTTATTCTTAGTTGATTAATATTGAATTGTGGGTGGGGTTTGGTGGGTTGGTGATGTAATTTTCTATCTTGGTTAGTTTTTGTTATGGAGGTTGTTGCCCTTCAATGGTAATGAAATCGCCACAAAAACAAACCTAATTATTTTATAATAGTAACATATGTAGAGATGAAGGTTGTCTTCCACCGATTTTCAGGAAATAATGAGTGCTTTGGTTAAAAGGAATTAATTAACTACATATAATTCCATAAAATTTTGTCATTTACTAGTTTGCAATTACACGTTTAGTACAATTTTTTAATTTGGGTAATTTACCCCCACCGCAGAAAACTAAAGTTGACATGGTGGTAAGTAGTAAGTATTTTAGAATATGCAGTAAAATTACAATTTGTTCGGAGATAAATCAACATTACGAATTGTAAATGTCTTGTTATATTGTAAACAACCAAAATACTACTGTAGTAAAAGTGATGCAATTATATACGCATTTTGTTGCGAAATCGGATTAAATGAGAAATTATAGCTACGATATTATTTGATTTTCTTGTGACCAAAAATTTAAGTGTGGAGAAATTAAACGACGTATTATTGATTTATATTTCGAATAGATGAATGTTCAAATTCATTTGTGGGTGGATCAAATATACTTAATATTTTAAGATGGCCACTTGAACGTGGAATTGTGGGAGGATGTATAAACTATAAGCATTAAGTATTTAATGTTATCTCACATTGGTTAAAAAAAATTGGTAAATCACATGTATATCATGTCTAAGTAACATTTACATGGCTTGTGATATTGTGTGTACATGGTGACGGGCTATATGGTGACAAGCGTGGCCGCTTGCCCGGCGACTCGCGGAGCCTCGATGCCCCGTGCTTGAGCCCATGGGTTACAGTAGTTTACCATTTTCATTCCTTGTAATTTTCAACTTCTACATTTCTGTTTTGATATGTAAATTGTATAACAATTAACAAATGTACTTCTTTCCAATACAAGTACTAGTAATTAGTACTTTTATCAACTTACAATTTGAGTTATTGCAATATTTAGAATATAGCTCAAAATAATAAGAATAATTGTACAATAGTACTACTTACTATCTGTACACATGCTCTGATGATCAGCTACAAGAATACATTAAGGAGAAATTACACTTATTTCGTTTTTACATATATTCACCAGCATTCAGCGGGGTGCCTTCTAGTATATGCAGTACTATTCTTGAGGGGGAAAAAATCTAGTAATAATTAGGATAAAGAAGTATATTTTACACTTTGTTTTGGTTAGTACAAAGTCGCAATCATGAATACGTAAATTTGAGTCGTTTCTTAGTGCTTGGATGACCAAAGCGAAAATTCAAGATTAGCATTGCAGAAAAGAATTTCCAAAAAATACACTATATTATATTCGATCTATGAGTTTAAGGACATTAAAGTAAATAACAATTTTTTTTTTCTAAAAAGACATGTCTGGGCTATATGAAGATGATACACATTATCATCTCACCTAGAGGTATTTATTGGTTATAGTACATGTCAAAATAATTGAGAGATGAATATCAGGGAGTATCAAAATAGCACAATAAATCAATGGATATATATATAGTATATATGACGTACTTTCCCACGTTCTATGATATGATAACACAAAGCATCTGATTTTTGATCGATCAATTAGTTTCAAGTTTCAACATTTCATAGAAAGTTTTATGTGCTTACGACTCGATTTCTGTCTCATTTCAGTGGGAAATTGTATTGGACGTTCACCTACCTATTCTAATATTTATTGAATGAATATATGTGGATTTAGGCTTTACCAAGAACATTAATAGCACAAGTTTCAAACATGAAATTAATGACGCCTAAATTGTCGAATTGCTTAATATTAATGCAGTTCTTTATAATGTATGGAGTAATAGAGAAGGAGATTTATACGTTCGTGTTTCTGTTATTCTGTCATTGCTTGCAATCATAACAGATTTTTTTTTAACACATACAATACGAACCAAAGTACTATACACTCTATACTACTTATAGTACAACAAAATCAAGCCATATCATTTTTTTCGGTCGCTGAAAAAGTGCATCTATTATTGCAAAAATTATAAAACATCTAGACCAAATACAAGCCATTAACCATAGTCTGGATTTTATTTAGCAATTAACCCTATGTTTAGCATTGAAAAAGATATGTAAATAGTTTATCATTAGAAGACCACCAAAAAATGATAACATAAACCAGGTCTAAATCCTACGACTGTACACCAACGGGTGGGGTTTTTTCTCTTTAAGAACAAAAGACTAGATATTCTATAACACTGTCCAAATTAGAGCTTACGTTGCTATGGGAAAAATTTACCACATGTAGCCAAGTTGTTGAACAATTTCATCACCTACCACTCCCCTCAATATATATCCTCATCTGCAAATATCAGAAATTCATAAGCGGGGATCAAAGGAAACATAAATATGGACGAACGACCATAAGTTGAAAAGCAGAAGGCGTGATCAAGTCCAAGCATACCATTCTCCTCAGCCATGTTATAATCATCTTCATCGTCATCAAAATCTTGATTCTATAAATTGCAGACATAGTATTAGCTACGGTTCATATAATTCTCATCCGGAGGAATATATCTCAAACAAATCAACAGAAGCTTAAATGAGTGGATAATTTGAAAAACAAGCATTCACAAGATTGTCAGATGTTGAATATAGCCAAAAAATAAGGTTTATGGTGAAAATTATGTAAGTTGAGTGAGATGCACGAGGTCATCAGTTATACCTGCTCATAATCACCATCATCACTTATTTCTCCATCTTCTTCATTTCCCTCCTCTTCTACTTCCTCCTCTTCGTTTTCTTCTGTGTCCTAAAAGCACATATTCCATAGACAACAGTAGATCAAAA
Organism: Salvia hispanica; assembly: GCF_023119035.1. Lineage (NCBI taxonomy): Eukaryota > Viridiplantae > Streptophyta > Magnoliopsida > Lamiales > Lamiaceae > Salvia > Salvia hispanica. The sequence continues at coordinate 45,929,779 of NC_062967.1, forward strand.
TGACATAGTAAAAGCACAAAAAGTAAGACATTGCTTCGAGTAACTCAGAAAGTAAACGCTAAAATGAATTTCAGTTTAATATGGAAAATTTACCTTGTTCTTTTCCTCAAGCTTCTCAAACTGATCAAGTTTGCTCAAGTCTGTTATAATCGTTTCAAATTTTCATTCAATCAGAGCACATTTTCAAAATAAAATTCAGAAGGAAAAAGTGCTACAAATAGAACATATTTAAGTGTTTACAATTACCACCAACAAATAAGGATATTAATTCTTGCGAACTTATTACCTATTTCATTGTCCCACTTGACTCTCTTGACAATCTTCTGTCCATCTGCTACGTTAAAGAATATATGAGATACACCATACATGAGACCAAGAAAATTCACAGGCAAACTGAAAATTGATGCTACGAAATAAAACAGTTGTTTAATATACAAACAGAACATCAACCTCTGACTAGTTCTGCAGGCATATGATCTTTGTCCATCATTATTAAGTGATGGAGTGGTTGCTTAACAGTTGTTGCCTGCAATTTCTTATCCAAGTACCTCTCTATGTCTACTTTTTGTGTTTCTGCAATAATTTATAGAGATATATCAGACCAACGGAATGCAAGTAAATGAATGGAATAAAAACTCAAGACACAATTATTCGTAGCAATTTGACGGATTGCAAGTTCATTAACAACAAAGCAGGACGACATATTCAGATGAGATATTGTTTTGCCATTCGTCATTTTCACTTTTTATAGCACGTTTTTCTTCATCAAGCCTACAACATCATACACTATATCTGCAACAAGACATCCAATGATACGAGCATCCTATTTTCTGTTGACTAAGTCTTTTGCTCATCTTTAAAGTAGTTTTATTAATCACATTTCTCTCTTCAGTTAGTAGCATAGTTCTCCATCATGCACGTTCCCCTCGTTGTTAGTTGCATAGTGCTCTCATGCATGTGTTGTCATCTTCTATAAATACTTGTAAGCCTTTGAGGCATTTCATCAAGCAAGTAATAGAATATTTCCTTTTACCTTTAGTTTGAAAAGTTTTATTCATAAATTTCATACGCATAGTTTGTTGGAGTTAAAATCCACTCAAATTATTCAAGTTTATATCATCCAAATAGTAGGAAACTCAGTCAAAACAGATGAAATTTTGTATCCTATTTTTGCCTGTAATTTCTAAGGACACAGTTACACTATACAATAAGTCTCCATGAAATTGAGTATACTATCTTTTGCTACAGCTTAAACAAATAGTAGATACTTAAATCAGGTCTCCTAATACAGGATTAATAAGCATTAGTCATGTAAATCACATTAGAAAAATTGGGATGAAAACAAATTCACATCCCAACTACACGTCTTTCAAAGTAAACTCCCCTAATTTGAAATCGGTTCATGTGAATCAGCAGAGAGTAAAGTAGCAAAAATGATCGGAAATTAGAAAGGGGGAAACGGACTCTGTAGGGTTAGCCTTCTATCTTGGTAATGGTAAGGAGATGTCTCGAAAAAGGTCTGCAGATTCTGTGACCAAGACACAAACCTAGAGTATTTGTTTACTTCTTCCACAGAATACTTCACAACGCCTATCGGAATTTCCTATCAATCAATCAATCAATCAAATTCGCCTCCGAATCAAAACTAAGCCAGATAACTAAACTGCATTTATAAAAAAAATGTAGGATATGTGGCGTTACCGGAAAAAGATCGAAAGGCATTTGCTTGGCTCTGGGCGGCCCTGCACGGCCGCGGCCGCCGCCTCTTCCTCTGAATGACATGTATTTTCAGCTCAGCGGAGTGCTTTGAAGAATGAGTCTGGTTATTGTAAAAGTGGGTGCCCATTATCATATAATTGTAGAAGTATGATTCTGATTTTCTACATTAACTATGCATAACCAGTTTTTTTGAAAAAAAATCGCATCAAATACTTTTAGGCAAGTTTATGCAGTTTCTGTACAGATTCAGTTTTCCATACATTTATACAGATTCAGTTTTGTTCTGTTCAATTTAACGCAACGCATAGTCAAGAGCATAGAGAGAAGAGCATACCTGCCGCGTTGAATGAATTGATATGAAGAATTAGAACTATGTCGAATTATTTATTGGTTAAATTAGGGTTATATAAGAGATTTTTGTAGTTGTAATAAATAATTAGAGATGTGGAAGTGAAAAGATTTTTATTGAAATGAGAGGGTTTTGAAAGCCAAACTGAATATCCATCTTTGCAGTGGAGCTGAATGAATCAATAAAATCTCTATAAATATCCCCCACTGCCCAAGGTTTATCGAATCGGCGGTTAAAATCGAAATCGTAACCGACAGTTACGGTTCCGAACTGAAACCGTCGATTTTTGAATCGTGGTTCGGTTCAGGTTTAAAAATTTTCGAATCGAAACCGTGTCGGAACCGCCGGTTCCATGCGGTTTCAAATCGTAACTGTGAAAAACCGCTGGAAAACCGTGAAATCAAGCCGGAACTGCCAAAAATCGGCGGTTTGGAACCGTAGAAAAAAACAGCCGGAAAACCGCCAGTTCGGAACCGAAACTGAAACCGGCGGTTTTGGAACCGGAACCGTAACCGCGAACCACTTTCGCGGTTCCGGTTCCGGTTCAACAATTTCCAAAATCGGAATCGGCGGTTCCGTACCGTAACCGTCGGTTCCTGAACCGTGGGCACCTCTATCCCCCACCCAAACTAGAAACGGAAAGAGAGATTTCAAAAAAACGAGTCATATTCGTTCGAAATTTAGGACTACTATCGCTGACCTTTCGGAATATGGGATCAAGGTATGCGAATTTTTCATAATATGGGATTTTTGAATTTTTGTATATTTTCTTTTCTTTTCTCTTATTATTTTTCTCAATATTTATGAATTGGCTAAATTACCCTCTATTATTTTGAACACAATTTTGATATTTTCAAATCACCACCACCCTCATCCTCCTCCGGTCCTCCCCTTCGCCGCCTCCACCCTCCTCTTTGGTTATTCAGATTTTGATTGCATTATGCACGTGTGCGTTTCTGTTGCAAAAACGTGCACTGTTTTAGCTCAGCATTTTATTCAGAGAAATGGATACAAATTTCTCAACTTGAACCCTAATTCGTTGCATCACTATTGTTGTAAATGAAGAAGGAATGCTTACATGTTTAAGTTTTTGCCTAATTAGTCTACTATTGCTGTTGCAGATTCCTCAGTGCTGCTATATTTAATCGGTTTAGGGGGGAAATCGGGAGAATGATTTACAAGTATATGGTGGCTGGTGCCGATGCCACCGGATCTTGACACGCAAATTCGTCACAGCTTCGAGGGGCTCTACACCCATCTCCTGAAGGCAGCGCAGGGGAGGAGGAAATGGGTGGAGACGGCAGATTTGCAGAATTGGGTAAAAAATTCATGAGTTGAGTAAAACATCAAAATATGTGAAAATAATAGGGGTAATTTGGCCAATTCATAAATATTGTGATAAAAATATTAAGAAAAAAGAAGTGAAAATAGATAAAAACTCAAAAATCACTTATTTCAAAAAATTCGCATGCCACGATCCCCTATTTTGAAAGGTTAGCGAAATTAATCCTAAATTTCGAAAGACATGCGAATTAAGTCCTTTTTTTCTGAAATCTCTCGAACGGAAATGGCCGCAAAAAGATTCAAAAACCATAACAAGCGAAAAAAAACGAAAAAAAATATATAAGTAACAAATTATTATTATTATTATTATTATTATTATTATTATTATTAATTCTTCTATTAAAGTGAATCATGCTCATCAACAAATATAACTCAGCGGTATGTACTCACTAGCTATAAGTTTGAACTTGAAGTTTATCAAAAGATATGAATAAATGTAGTGGTTTGTGAGTTAATTTCATAGATAATCATCCATTGTATCACATTGGTTACGGAATTTGATTTGTATCAAAATGAGTATTAAACTTTATACTACTTTATAGTGCTATCATTTTATAATTTTATTCTATTTTTAAATTATTTGATTTAATAGTTAAAATATTAAATTGTTTATTTAAATTAATTCAAAATAGATAAGGACGATACGCATATTCAGATTTAGATACACTTTTGATTTAAATTGCATAAATTCCGAGAAGAATTTTCAAGAAATAAATAGAAATGCCGGCGATTGTAATATTTAAAATATTATGCTTCGGGCATAGATGGATGTATTTTACTACTATTTTCCTAAATATTTTCAGAGGTTATAGCAAGAATTTTCAAGAAACAACGTGAGTTGTTTAGGTTTTGGTCGCGAAGATACTACATTTTAGTTTATTTTAAGGCTGTGTTTGGGAACATGGAATTGGAGCTATGGAATTGGAATTGGAGTCTTAAATTCCAATTTCATTGTTTGGTACTTTAAAATTGCGTAGAATTAGAATTGAATTATAATTCTAAGTTTTCCAATTCTATGATTTTAATTCCACGGTTGAACAAAAGAATTCAAATCGCAACATTTCAATTCCACGGGTCAAAACTTAAAAACACGCGGATCTATTCGGGTCAAATTAGTTAAACGGGTCAAAATTATTTTCTCCCAATTCACTCTGCATCTATCTCCTCTCTTCGCGACTGCCCTTTTCTCTGCAAATTCGCCTCCTCCATCTCCGTTCAAACGGTTCATCAGGTAATTATTCTCCATAAAAAATTCAGATTTATCACCATCTTCTTATGTTATGGTGTGTATTTTCGTGTTTCTGCTTTGGAATTTGCGAATTTGTATAGTTAAATTTTCTTTATTTTTTTAAATCTGCTAATTTATTTTTTCAGATCTCGATTGTTAGCTAGGGTTGATTGTATTGAATTGGGCTTTATCTTAGCCGACGTTTTTTGCTTTTGGGCTTCTATCTAGGGTTTTTCGAGTGAACTGTTGACTGGTTACTTTATACTTATTAAATTGTTTATTTAAATTAATTCAAAATAGATAAGGACGATACGCATATTCAGATTTAAATACACTTCTGATTTAAATTGTATGAATTCCGAGAAGAATTTTCAAGAAATAAATAGAAATGCCGGCGATTGTAATATGTAAAATATTATGCTTCGGGCATATCATGGATGTATTTTACTATTTTCCTAACTATTTTCATAGGTTATAGCAAGAATTTTCAAGAAACAACGTGAACTGTTTAGGTTTTGGTCGCGAAGATACTACATTTTAGTTTATTTTAAGAGAATTATTCACGAGAGTGAATTTCAACAGTGTTATTCTCTAATTTTAATTAACATATTTTTAATACTCTGTTATATTATAAACAGAGAAGTTATGTTATATTCTAGCTTAATACCACATAGAGAATAAACCAAAGACCAAAAAGTTCATTTACAATACGTAAATACGGAGTACTATATCTAAAAAAATTGATAACATGTAACCAGGTCTAAATCCTACTAGCAGTTGGTGTTATAACACCGTCTAAATTAGAGCTTACTATGTTGCAAGCAAAAATATACCACATGTAGTCAAGTTGTTGAACAATGTGATGCTAACTCAATAAATCGCGTTATCTGCAAATATCAGAAATTCATAAGTGGAGATCAAAGGAAACATAAGTTGAAAAGCAAAAGCCATGAGCAAAATCAAGTATACCATCTTCGTTCGCCTCCTCATCCATGTTTAAGTCATCTTCATCATCATCAACATATTCACCCTGAAAATTGCAGATGTATTAGCTGCAGTTCTTATAATTCTCATCCAGGGGATTATATCTCGAACAAATCAACGGAAACTTAAATGAGCGAATAATTTGAAAAACAAGCATTCACAAGATTGTCAGATGTTGAATATAGCAGAAAAATAAGGTTTATGGTGAAAATTATGCAAATTGAGTGAGATGCACCAGGTCAGCAATACCTTCGTATATTCTTCGTCATCACTAAATTCTTCATTGTCTTCATTTTCCTCTTCTTCTATTTCCTCCTCTTCGTTTTCTTCTTCAGTTCCCTAAAAGCACATATTCCACAGACAAAAAAAAAGATGAAAAGATGATCAAAATGACATAGTAAAAGCACAAAAGGTAAGACATTGCTTCGAGTAACTCAGACGAAGTAGACGCTAAAAAGAATTTCAGTTGAGATATGGAAAATTTACCTTATTCTTTTCCTCAAGCTTCTCAAACTGATCAAGTTTGTTCAAGTCTGTTATAATCGTTACAAATTTTCATTCAATCAGCAGCACATTATGAATAGAAAATTCAAATGGAAAAAGTGCTCACAAATCGGGCAGCATACTTAAGCGACATCCATGCTTATGATGAACATCAACAAATAAGGATATTAATTCTTGGGAACTTATTACCTATTTCATTGTCCCACTTGACTCTCTTGACAGTGTGATGTCCACCTGTTACGTGAAAGAATATATGACATACATGAGACCAAGAAATTCACAGGCAATCAGAAAATTGATGCTACAAACTACGACAGTTGTTTAATATAGAAACAGAACATTGACCTCTGACTAGTTCTGCAGGCATATGATCTTTGTCCATCATTATTAAGTGATGGAGTGGTTGTTTAACCCTTGTTGCCTGCAATTTCTTATCCGAGTACCTCTCTATGTCTACTTTTTGCGATTCTGCAATAATTTATAGAGATATATCAGACCTACTGATTGTAAAAAATTGCATGGAATAAAAACTCAAGACACAATTATGAGTAGCAATTTGACTGCATTGCAAGTTCATTAACAACAAAGGACTACATATTCAGATGAGATATAGCTTTGCCATTCAATTTTTATAGCACATTTTGCTCCATCAAGCCTACACCGAACAGTAGGACGCTCAGTCAAAACAGATGAAATTTTGCTAAAGTGCTAAACAATAAATCTCCATAGAATTGATTATAGTCATGTAAATCACATTAGAAAAAATTAGGGAAGAAAACGAACTCACATCCCCACTACTACATGATATGTCTTTCAACGTAAACTCCCCTAATTTGAAATCGGATCATGGCAGAATTGTCCATCAAAGTGGCAAAAATGATCGGAAATTGAAAAGGGGAAACGTACTCGGTAAGGTTAGCCTTCTATCTTGGTAATGATAAGGAGATGTCTCGAAAAAGATGTGCAGATTCTGTGACCAAGACACAAACCTAGAGTACTTGTTTACTTCTTCCACAGAATACCTCACAACGCCTATCGGAATTTCCTATCAATCAATCAAATTGGCCTAGAATCAAAACTACTACGCCGCCAGATAACTAGACTGCATTTATTAAAAAGAAAAAAAGAAAAAAAAAGTAGGATGCATGGCGTTACCGGGAAAAGATCGAAGGGCATTTGCTTGGCTCTAGGGGGGCCACCACGGCCGCGGCCGCCTCTTCCTCTGAATGACATGTATTTTCTGCTCGCAGTGTGTTGAAGAATGATTCTAGCTAGATATTGTAAAAGTAGCCAATTATCATAGTATCATTATTTAGTGAACTATGTAAAACCAGTTTTCAGTTCATCGAAACACATAATTATGCGCATAGGGAGAGAGAAACCTGCCGCGTGGAATGAATTGTAGTATGAGAATTAAGAACTATGTCGAATTAAAACGTACAGTTAGAAATTTTGTTTAAAGAACATGTAGGGCACAGCCCAACGAAAGCCCGGCAGCAGGTTTGTCGGTGCTATTTTGGGTGGTACAATTGTTACTTGCACATTCTTCTAATTTTGTATTTGTATACCCATTGTGTTTAGCTGTTTAAGACTTTTACATGTGTATGAAAAAGTGTGTTTAGTTGTTTTAGACTTTTACATGCGTAAGAAAAAGTCTATTGATAGTCTTAGAGTAAAGGCTAAAATTATATGGTTATTTTACGTTTTTGGTCCTAAATATTATCTTTTGGTCATGGACTAACTGTTCCGTTAAAAACTAATGGTCAACGGGTTTAATCCTGATTTTGACCAAATTAAACTTTTAATTCTGATTTTTCACTCCCTATTTAATTAATTCTCTAATTATTTTTATAAATATTCTTTTCAAATTAGAATTAAATAATATGTTTAGGGTTCTTATTTCTTCAGCCTCCGCCATTAAACTGCTGCTGGAGCTCTGAACAGCTTCGAGCTCAATCCTAGCGGCGAATCCGAACCACTTCTCCCTCTCGCAGCTGGCCGACGCTGCGTAGGAGCTCCATGACTCCAAGCCGTCGCGCCTCGGCCTCGTCTCCTTCGTCACCCGCCGCCTCCGGTCGCACGAGGTCTCTCGCCTCGCCGCCGAGGCGGAATCGGAGCTCCACGCCTTGATCGACCGCGAAATCGTCTCTAATTTGACCAAAATCCTATCGTCGCTGCCCATATCCGGCGCGAAATCGAGCGATGAGGATGAGTTGTTCAACGGAATTTCAGCTCTTCAGGAGCGGCTCTTGCGCGGCTTCGACATGAATCTGCAAGATCTCGTGCTGAAATCTAGCGTTTTCTCGCAGCTGCAGGAGATCCTCTGCGACCCTGGCTTCAGAATTAAGGTGCGTGAGAAGGCGGCGGTGACGATGAAGGAGTTGTTGCTGTTAAACAAGGACGTGTTTGTGACAGCGGTTTTAATCGGAGGGTGAAGGCGATAATGTCGATGAGCTCGGTGTGTTCTCTTCAAGTTGTATCAGCGCTGATTAAACCCTTTGCTGAAAGTCGATCGCTCCATAACTAGGGTTTGAGAGGAAGAGGAATGAAGAAGATGAAATTGAAGTAAAATCGACCACGATGCTGAAGAAATAAGTACCCTAAACATATTATTTAATTCTAATTTTAAAAGAATATTTATAAAAATAATTAGGGAGTAAAAAATTAGAATTAAAAGTTTAATTTGGTCAAAATCGGGATTAAATCCTTTAACCGTTAGTTTTTAATGAAACCGTTAGTCCAGGACCAAAATGATCAAATTTCCATATGTTCAGGACCAAAAAATCCAAAAGATAATGTTTAGTACCAAATACGTAAAATGGTCATATGTTTATGACCAATTTTGGTCTTTACTCATAGTTTTATAGATATATTCGGATTTATGTTTACTTGACATTTTTATGAAATTTTGATATTTCGATTTAGATTGGTTTTCATAGCTCGGTTTAGATTTTTAGACAATTCAAATTGATTTGGATTTATTTTTATGAACTTTTGAATATCCAAATCGGAACATATTAGACAAAATTCCAAATATTTACCCCTACTTTAATACTTATACTATTCAAATTGATATCATAAGAAGTCTTAATTGGGGATACAAACTGTATATAGTAGTACTTGTTAAAATAATTGGATACAAACTTAAACTGTTTAGAAAATAACATTTCAATGTGAAAACTTCCTTGGCTTCTTTCACTTCAACATCGAGTAAAGTTGAAAAATATATAGTGTCTATTTTTAAACTTCAAGAAAGATTAAAGAACATTAATAAATCAAATAGTAACTCGAATACAAGCGAATGGGTACTGCCAAATGGAATTCCACAAATTCCGCAAACTGTAGTTTTGGATATAAAGATATGGTCGGATACTCGGATATTGCCATTTGCCACACTATTTATTTGAGTAAAACAGAAAGAGACGAAGGGAATTAGTAGTAATAATATTATTTTCATAATATAGTTTGTGCCGGTTAGGAAAAAAATGTGTTCGAACTTTGAACATAAGTCAATTCAAACAGTTCGGATAATTAATAAGAATTAGTTTTAGTGTACGTAAATGAGACTATAATGAATTATGAAATTATTTTTTATTTGGATTTAGATAAGTACACGCACATAATTGATTAGAGGAACAATATGAAAAGTTATATTATCCTTTCTATAAAAATAAAGTATTTAGGTCACATGCCCAATAATATAACAAATCATATTTGATTAAATTTAGATAATTTTGTAAATTAAATTGATGAAATTGAATAATAAGCTAATAATAGTACTCCATCCGTTCATTAAAAAAAATTATTTGGATAAATAATATACTCTATCTTTTAATGAGAAATTGATAAAATAGTTGAGAGAATGAAAAAAAATGGGTTAAATATGTGAAATAAAGAGAAAAATAAATAGAATAGTATATTAATAATTTGATAGAAACTTTTCACTTTTATATGAATTATTTTTCGTGAACATCTTGAAATGAAAAGATAAGTATAATTTTCATAGACAAAAGGAATATATAAATTTGAGATGAGCATGAATGCTTAGTTAAATAGGTGTAGATAAATTATAAGCGATTTGAAAAAGTGCGTTGAATATTGAATTCATTGTGATCCATTAGATAATAGTCCGTATGACACAATCCTTTAAACTAGAATACAATTATTTTCATACCCCCAATAGGAACATATATTACACAAATAAATGTAGCTATTACATACCATATCAACTATCAAGAGTTGTTGTCCCATTGACTTGAATGTGCAACACACACCACATGTATGTAGAGCCCACGTCGGATTGATTGATTTACACACGTGTTGAATAAGCCCGTGTCCCTTATTTCGAATAAATTAATTTTAATTTTTTCACCCCGCCGCTTCTAGAGGCCACAGTGACTACGACATGTGTTTCACTATATTTAGACGTCAGTCCTCCCCTCCCCTTTCCAAACTAGATTCCACGTCGTTTCGCTTCTATTCTACCCCGCATTAATCTTTATCCCCGATTCCCCCACCCTTATTTTTTCACATCACATAAAAAAACCCAACCTCTCAATGCCACCCTATTTTGAGACCTAATTTTGGGGGAAAATGGGGAGGAGGAAGCTCGAGATCAAGCGAATCGAGGATAAGAGCTCGCGCCAGGTCACCTTCTCCAAGCGCCGGAATGGATTGTTTAAAAAGGCCAAGGAGCTATCGGTGCTCTGCGACCTCGACATCGGCGTCATTATCTACTCTTGCCGGGGGAAGCCTTACCACTTCTGCAGCACCAACAGGTTCCTTTTTTATTTTATTTTTATTTAATTAAGCTCTATTTTCCATGCCTGAGTTTAGATCTCGTGCTTGAGTGATCACGATTTGGGTCTTAATTTAGCATAATCATATTTTGATTTGCCCCCCAGATAGGAGTATTTGTTACCTCATGTTTTGTCGTACAATTACTGTGGTTTTGTTTAAGCTTATCTGGAACCGTGTGCATCGGAATTCGCTTCCAATTAGAATTTTCCCGACTTACGAAGTGATTTTCTCTGAATATTTTTATTAATTGTACAACTATAATGGTGGCGGTTACTTGTCGCTCACAGAATTACTTAGCCTTGAAGTAAGAGACGTGCTTAGACTTAGTGGATTTTGACTTAGGTGTGCAATCTCAAATCTACTTGGGAAACAGTAAACACAAATGTTTTTAGCTAGCTGCTCATTTTCTATCCTATAGCTTCCTGCTCAATAGTGCATGTGCATGTGAGCAGTGTCTTTATCTAGTGCAACAAAATGCATAAAATGATGCCCTTAAAAGTAGCCACCAACCCAACCACCAACCTTGTAGTTTCAGTTAGAGCTTTCACTTGGCATTGGCAGGATGAGATTTGGTGACATGCAATAATGTTGAAATTTGAGATAGAATAGGCGAACTTAGCTCTTAGCAATTGCAATTGATATTCGACCTTTTCTTTTATGGACTTGTGTTTAATGAATATATACTGATAAGCATGATAGAGACTCGTCTCTTGCAAAATGGCTTTTGGCAGGTCTACTCTTGTTAAGGATTAGAAGGCATTTTAGGCTCCTCCGAGGGAATATACATAACACATCAGAGATTACTTATTAATCAGCTTATTACTCACTTTAGATTGCCCGAAGCCACGGTAAAATAGGCGATAAGGGCAAGGTGCTTAGTTATAGCCCAATCTCATTTGAACTGTGTCACCTATACCTATGTGTTGGTGTTGGTTCATGTCCATCAACAACCAAAACCTTTTGTCATTGGTGAATTTGGAATGGTGATTAGTTATTATTATTTATGTAATGAGTAGCTCCTGGTAATACCTCGAGAGTTAAAAATACACATAGACAATTACTATTTCATTTGGGTGATTATGAAAGCCTTCATTTAGTTTATGTTTACTAGCTATATTCTTTGTGGCTGTTATTACATTGCATGCATTTAGTTTATCATTTAATTTTGATATATTTGCTTTTCTTTAGTGATATTGCATGCACAGTTTTGTCAACTACTACTTGTTTTGTGCTGAAAACAATGTCTAATGATTTTATTTTTAAATATTAGTGTTTGTATAATATCAACACACTAGTTATTGTACCTATAGTAACGTATGACCTTTCAACAAATTTGCAACTTTAAAAGATATTTGAGACTGTTCCAGTGAATGAAGTCCTACGCTTTGAATTTTTAGCAGATGCTATAACTAATTTTTCCTACAAGCACAAGATTGATGGAGAGTAAAATATCGTTTTTTGATGATGTTGAAAATATTTTCTACCTAATGATAAATTGGGATAACTTTTCATAAATAATAAATAAGAAGTAAAACTATATATTCTTGTTTAATCTTCTTCATTTTATGTCATTAAGGTTGTACACTTATAAAGATCAGAAGTGTTTGCTATGTACATACAAACATCACAATGGGTCCATTCAGTGCTATGGTAAGCACCCAAAACAAAACATTGTCTTGTGCTTTATGATCTATAAATATTTTTATTTTAGCACATCTTACCGTTTGAAAAACTTGGTTTTAGCTTTCTTAAAACTCATTATTTTGGCTCCACTCTACACACAAAATTACATTTTTGCACCACATGTTTTCAAACTGCGGAAAAAATCAAACTTGACAACTTCGGTATGTAATCAAAAAATTTACCCTTGAACGTTTTGACTTTTAAGGATCATTTCTATATTGCGATGCATTGAAAGGTTGTACGCTATACATGAGTTACACGACATAAAAAGAACGATTAAGGTATTACACTAAGGACTTTAATTTTTGTTTTCTAAATACATCACCCATGCTTTAAAAAAGTATCCCCATTCTTGGCGTCTCAACAAAAATTAAGGGGCACAATTTGAAACATCTTAGAAACCCAAAAGCTTGATACATATAGTAGATAAATTTATCCTTCTTAAGGACGCTTTTCCTTGTGCCCTAAATTTTAGCCATTTTTCAACGCTAGTAATTGCGTTTCCAATTTGTGACTTATAAGATAGTGTTTGTTTTTGTGTTATCCTTTATATATTTTCGATCATAGTTATCTTTGTATTTATTCAAACATTAGAATAGTTGAAATTATAGAGAAACATAGTAGAACTTATAGATATTTATTCTAAAGTTACTACATAGTACATAGTGCACTTATCTTTACAAACATAGTTAAGCTTTGTATTTATTCAAAACAGAAATAGTTGAAATTATAGAGAAACATAGTTATTTTGCATAGATTTTAGGTGTGTAATATGGCTAGTCCCAAGGCTATAAGGCTATAGATTGAATAAATAAAACATGGATGTTGCTTTGATATATTTTCTGGTGAAATTCATTGTTTAAATGAGTAGCATAAAGTCATAAACTGGCCATTACTCTCGGTTTGATTGTGAGCAAATTGTTAGTTGAAATAGCTTTAAATTATTAACTTTGTATAACTAACTTATACTTTAATTTCTAATTAAATATCTATATATATTGCATTTTATTTTTTTACAAAAAATTATAAACTAACTAAAAGTATTATATCTTCATGCTCTTAGGTCTAGTCTGAACATAAGAGGATGTGTATTTACTTTAATGATGTCATAGTATTTTCATTTGTTAATTTAAAGCAATTTAGAAAACTCATTTAGTTCGATTAAGCTTATGGGCCTTAATATATAGGTAAATATAGCTGGCGCTAGCTTGATAATAAATATAAAGCATGTTTTAGATTTTATTTCATGGATTAGTCTAGGTTTGATCTTCCAATAACAAAATCCATGTTGATAGGTTATGGAGGAGAAAATCAAAATAGTAACATATACTAGTATTAAAGTTTAAAATTTTTGAAAATGGGCCTTCACATGCATTTCACAATTTTGTATAAGTGTCCCAAATAGTAAACAACCAACCAAACAACAGTACTAGGTAGAGTCACCACATTTAAAATTAGTATCCTCTTATATAATCAATTGATCGTTTCTAATCCTTCAATCTTTGGAACTAGCTATTCCATAAAATGTTCTAATCCAAAAACTCTATTAGAACTTACCCTATTCAAATCTACTTAGATGTTTGCATATTTGAGATTTTTTATAGTTTAGAGTTATTCGAAGTATTTTCTACATAAGCTCCGGCTGGATACCTCCAGTCTTGAATACAGTTTAAGCAAAACAAGCCATTCCGTTCACACTCGCATTATTTAACCTTCTAATAAAATCAACTCTTTCGAAAATCAAGCTCCTTAAACTAACTCTTTCATTACCACTTCTCTACTCCACACAAAAGCATGATTCGTAAATTATTTCTAATGACCATGCCTCCTATTCAAAATTGCTTATTGCGTAGTAATTTATTATTTGAGATCCTTATAATATGGCGGTCTGCATAGCGGAACATATCGGTTGATAAAATAATTTAATAAATTTAATATTAATATATATAGAATAATTAATAGTATAAAGTACAAAATTTTAGAAAATGTAGGAAACATATTATCTTAAATCTCAGCATAATAATTAGGACATAATGTCTAATCATTTAAGTTTTTGCACAACAATTAAAACATAAAGTAGTAAACCATTGCATATTATGTCTAACTTCAAATCTTCCTCAATCCTTGTCATCTTTAACATAGTCATTCTCACCTCTTTGTCATCATTGGTATCCAAAGAAACGAATCCCTCTTACTCTTCTCGTTTGATACATCAATATTCCCAACTTGTTCTTGCTCAAGTTCTCCATCATCCATTTCTTCATCATGCCCTTTATTTTCAACTATCGTGCTCCGTTTTGCATTTTTGTTTTGTAGATGTGGATATGGTTCTTGTGTCTTTAGTAGAACCTTTAACACAACTTGATATAGGAGACTCTTTTCTTAGACTTATTATGCATACTAGGTTCTCTAGCCCTTGAAGATCGAAACCTCATAGATAGTATTCCAATCAAGTGAATCTTATTCCTCTCATACCCAAATAATAAACTTCACCAATTTTGAAATTAGAATTCATGAATTGAATGGACTTAGTTTTATGTTTCTTACCGGGAGCTATGTTTTTCCTTTTGTTGTTGTGCAAAGAAGCTACCAAAGAAGTTGTTAAAGAAATGAAGCAATAAAGATGACATTGTTTTGAACTTGGTGCTTGCAAGGAAAAGATAGCATGATGGCCACTTACTCCACCATTTCATGACTGCCACAATGTTAATTCCACCTTATAGTAGTCCTTTGGAACTGTCGTAACAACGTTGTAACAACTAACG
Organism: Salvia hispanica; assembly: GCF_023119035.1. Lineage (NCBI taxonomy): Eukaryota > Viridiplantae > Streptophyta > Magnoliopsida > Lamiales > Lamiaceae > Salvia > Salvia hispanica. Next base: position 45,945,155 of record NC_062967.1, read on the forward strand.
ACCTCCACTTCCTTCAACTCAGCAAGCTCATCTTTGTAATTGCCTCAATGTTGCAAATAAAGGCACCCCCTCCCAAAAAAAATAGCCTTGTCCACAAAGCTAAAACATTGGACTTGAAATCGAACCTTCTCTAGGATCTTCTAAGTCGGAGTCCTCCAATTCTATGTAGTCGACGTCGTGGAGCGTTTCACCATTCTCAACATTGTCCTCCCGAACTAAAACTTGCAATGTTTTTACCGGACATCAAAGGGTTGGACCAAGCTTTAACCCACTTTTGAAACCAAGTCCCCAAGGCGATGTCTTTCCAAACTCTTCATTTGAAATACTTTGGAATGAGGGTATGCAGTGTAAAGGTCGTCGTACTTTGATTCACCTTCAAAAATTTCACCCTTGGACCCATGAACGTAGCCATGTTGTCGTTCATAGGATAGGATGGAGGTTGAGGTAGATGTGGCTTAACGATGGGGTATGGCCATCGCCCGGGGGTGCGTACACGGAGGGATTGTCAAGGAAGTCTTTGGATGCATCTTAGAAGCTTTAGATATTTGTATATTTCGTAGTAACTGTTTTGCGGGGTTTGAGATTCCAAAGAAATAACCAACGTATTGCTGGTATGTTAGCTCTGGAAACTGAGGTAAGCGAATATCAAAAACCGTTCAAGGACCCATCCTATGTAGTGGCACGTCATGCTTCATAGGCGTTCAAACATAAGTGAAACTTATTTCAAACTACTTTCGGAGTTCACGTGCAATGCCTTCCTAAGTAAGCAATGGCGAAAGACAAAAGGATTTTAATCCATGCCAGACCGGATAGAGAAATTAGCACCACATGCATGTCGCGTTCCACCGGTGTGTTGTGCAAAGTGGTATTGTTCGGCCCTCGCTATCAAAGAGACCATGTCACTTTCATTGAACGTAGGCAACTCCATATTAGAGTGTAATAAAAATTGAATTTCAGCACCGTCTTTTCCCATTTTCGTGGAATGACTTGAACATTTGAGAACATCAGGTCCGGGTGTGTTCATGATGAGTTCCCTAAACTCTCGGAATTGCTCTAAAAATGGTGGTTATGTTCAGCTCTGCCTTTCTCTGTCCATTCGACTTGCTCATTCATGCGCGTCGCTATTTCTTTCCACATTCACCGCACCAATTTTCTACTGAGAGAAAGGGCGGCGGGTGGTGGCACCACGGACAGAAAGGGTCCGATACATATCTCAGTTTCAGAGTGAGAGAGACAGAGGAAGGGTTGCTGTTCACGACTTGTGATTTCAGACAGAGATAATCGCGAATCTTGATCCCTATTTTAGTTTTTATTTTAATATTCAATTTTTGATTGATAGATGGATCAAGGATTTCTGGATATTTACCTATAGACTGCACTATTATTAACTAATCTGTTATAAATCTTGCATGTGAACTTTTGTCTTTTGGTGTTTTTAATGATATTCTCACTTCCCTGAAATTAAATTGCTATCCAGCTTGAGTGAGATTGTTCAACGGTATCATAATCGGGCTGAGACAGAAGCAGGTCCCTCCAATCAAGTTGGTGAGTCACAGGTAAGCAATTCTGCCTATGAAATTAATGTGGTTTAACCGTTTAGGCCTTTGTTTGGGTTTCTTTGTTGGTAAAGCCAAAAACATATCTGCGGGTATGCATGCAAGGTGTGTCATCTTACCTCACATTAAGGAACAGTTTGTGCAATATTACAAAAGTTATCAAAACAAGTGCTCGTTCTGAAACCTATAAACCCCCATGCTTCAGTTTTTATCCTTCTTTCTCATACACTTGTATTTGCTTAGTCTCTGTGCCTTCCCTACACTGTTCTCGTTTTCTTTTTAACTTCTGGTTGTGTTTTCTTAAGCAAAATGGAAAAAGTTGGATGAGCAGCATTAGCATTTTCAGTTACTTCCCTTTTCTTTTTCCTGCAGATTTTTTTCATATTTCTTAGTATGTTTAGTTTATCTTTGCCTGGGTTGAGCATGTTTAGGAGTTTACATTCTTTGACTACTATTTCGAGTTAGAATCTTTAGTAAGTTTATACACAGGGTTACTTGTGTTCAGAAATTTATTTGAGTTTTGTCAAGCTGCCGGCATTGCCCTCCTTGGAGGTGTGGCCTTCTCGAAGGTGTTTATCCTGTGATCGTTTACTTTTCGCTTATATGAGTATATTAGTTTTGAGTCTTTTACTATTTTCTTCTCGGTGGGGGTTTTTGCTGTCTCGGTCTCTAAAGCTTATTGATCACCCCCCCCCCCCCAACTAACTTCTATCATTGTTCCTACATAGTTTGAAAAGTAAATACATGCATGAATGTTTTTGTCTGTGTATAATATAGATGAGTATGTCATGTGGTGATTCCCTGTATCCTGCCGTAGATGAATAAAATTCCATATAGTCATTTGCCTACATAGAATTTTTGTTGTATATTACCACACTTACGCATAACTAGAGGGTATTGTAGTTTATGTCCTAAAGTTTGGAACTATCCATAAAACAGCCTGAACTTTGAAAATACAAAAATCTATTGAACTTTCGTGTAAGGTGAAATGGAAAAAATAAATGTCACAACTTTCACGGAGCTTGGCCTGAACTTACACTTTTGCTTTGATCTGTAACATGGAAGACTCGAAGTTGACATGTATGTAATGTGCAAATTCTGTAGAAGTTTTCTATTCCACCTTGTGCTGTTTCAAGTTCAGTAAACATCATATTTGAGATGTTTATTTTCAATTTTTAATGTTAAAGAGACTTTGTTCAACTTCGGGTAGGATAAAGAATATTAGCAGAATGGACATGTCAACTTTCACCTTCAGATTTTCCACCTCATAGCTCAAAGCTTGAAATTTCAATCCCATGAAAGTTCATGACATTTATTGCATTTTCAAGTTCAATATCTTGCTATATTTGCCACTCCCATGAAAGTTCAAGACATTTTCTTGCATTTTCTAAAAATCTGGCTATTTTGCAACTTCCATGAAAATTCAATAGATATTTTGTTATTTTTAAGGTTTGTGGCATTTTAATAATTCGCTCCAAAGTTCGGACCATAATCAAAATGGACATGTGTAACTATATGCCTATGCCTATGACATGTTATTAGACGATCTTCATTCTAAAATGCACATGTTTATAGGATAACTTATGTAACCATGTGTATAACATAGTAAATGTATTTATGTTTACAAAGATTTGTAAATGTACATAAGAACTACATAGAAATGTAAATAGATAGATATATGTATGCAGCATATGCTTAATTTGATTACTTTTTCTGTAGAATTATAAGCATTTTATACAGTAGCAATCATTATTTTTATGAAGATAGCAGTATGTATGGGTGGTTCTTTTTAGCTTGTGTACGTTTATAAATAATACACACCAGGCCATTATTTTCTGATTCATGGACCAATTATCTATCTTTAGTTCTCTTTAAGTTTATTCTATTTTCCGGAGTTTGATTCTCGATATTTTCTACTCCCCCTTACTGAATTTTAAAACAGAACGTAGTAAGAATCTTTTTTCCCTTTAAAATGTTGAATGTCAATTAGTCTCTAAAAATCAGTTTAGGGTGGTGATGGTGTGCCTAAAACTAAATGAAACAAAAATTCTATATTATGAAGGATTTTCTGTTTTCATGTCAGGCTCAATATTCAAAATACTCACGTTTTCTCAAATGTCAAGAGCTTCTTCAAATTGTGGATAGGTAAGACAGTCCATCCCTCTACTTTACTTTCTTAAGTCTGCATTTCGTGGCTTGGCTACAATAACTCATCTTATGTTTGCAGGGAGCTCGACAAGCCAAGCGTCGATGATCTCAGCGTCACAGACTTTGTACATCTGGAGAAACAGTTTGAAACTGCACTACTACAGACCCGAGCAACTAAGGTACCTAACTTGACTTTCATGCTCATCTCAACTATCTAAGCATCCCATCTTTTTTCATTTTGCTATCAGTCTTACTTTTGGGTTTTAGAAGCCATTTGTACCAACCATGAGTAGGCAACTAAGGTACCTAACTAGACTTTAATTTCATGCTCATCTCAGATATCAAAAAATCCCATCTTTTTCTTTTTGCCAAAAGTTATAAGTCTTACTTGGTCTTTTGGAAGCCATTTGTATTAACCATGACTAGGCAGATATAGCAATTAGGCCACTGTGTTATGTTATGCCCAATTACATGAAAAGTAGATAAAGAGTACTTGTGCTGAGCTTAAAATCTTGGCTAAGCCGATTGAATCTCCAACCTTTAACAAGCCAGAGGTGGGACCAGGAGGCCAAAGAAAGAATTAAGCCCTCCGTCACACAATGCTTAGGTGTTTCTTTTGGGCACATAGATTAAAGAAGAGTTTTCAATGAATTAAGTGGAATAGTGTAGGAATGAGTCCAGTAAGAAAGGTTAATTTTGTTGATTTCTTCCGTAAAAAAATGACTTAATTATAATGGGACTGCCAAAAACGGAATAACTCAACTGCGGTGAGATGAGACCGAAGGAGTATAATACTAGTATAAGATTTAGAGAAGTTGTGTTCTGTCTTATGATCAATTTGCCTGTTTTGCCTATGGAGTAAGGCAGTCTGACTGGATGTCCTTCCTTACAGGAGACCACCTCTTAGTGGACTGAGTTGAGTTTATCTACAGATTTTGTTAGGGTGTCGTTTTCCTTTGATGCTCTATTCACCCTTTTTTTTTTACTTTCGTGTTTAAGAGTTTTATATGATAAGTAATTGTGTTGGTTGTGCAGACAAATTTGCTTCTGGGGTCTTTATCTAGCCTTCACGGAAAGGTACACATTCCCTCCTTGTAATTTACACATGAACTGCATAAATCTTTGATAATTTCAAGGCGGAGCTATGTCATGATTATAAAAGGACTAGTGTATTCAAATGTGTATGAGGAGAAACTAGATGAAATTGCAGATCGAGATGTAAATAAAATACTATTCCATCTGTCCTAAAAGAGTATGCGCTTTGGGTTTGGCATGAGTGTTAATGCAAAATTGGTGAAGTAAGACAAAGATAGAGAGTAAATAGTTAAAGGTATTTTTTTTGGAGAATGGATCTCATCTTATTGGAGAGAAAAGAGTTTTTAAAATTAGAAAGTGCATATTCTTGTGGGACGGATGGAGTAAATCGGAGTCACCTACCTTAATAAATAAATGTATTGATGTGAGAACAGGAGAAGCTGCTGGAGGAAGAGAATAAAATGCTGCAGGAGAAGGTAGGTATACATACGTATAAGTAGATAAGTAGAAAGAGTAGATGGTAAAAGTGGTGATTATAACTGTTTGATACTCACTGTCTACAGATTTGTGCGAGCAAGACGAAGACGGCGATGAAGATGCCGGCCTTTGATCTGAATGCGTTGCCGGGGGGCGAAACTGAGTGATTAGCTCTGGCTCTCAGAATGTAGCAATTCAAAAATACTCATTCAAGAAGATATGAAGTAATTCTTGTACCAATTCTTGTGTGCATTACTATTTATCATATATCATATACAATAAGCACAATAAATATTTCTCTTGCTTGTTTATCACATTCTGAAAGCCAGAGCTAATCAAACATTTTCCTCTTTTCTCCACATTTTCACAAGGATGAAGGGAACACACGCTTATACACATTTATGTAACACACACACACACACACACACACACACACACAGAGTGAGTGAGGAAGAGAGCGGTGCATCACCAGATCTCCATTTCCTTTACATTGAAGGAAACAAACTCTAATATCCTTGTTAAATAGAACTGAGATATGAGACGTGGCGTGATGTAATTGGTAAATAGAGTTCATCAACAGTAGCTACGACGTAGCACCCACGAATGCACTACATGGCACTCTGGTTAATGCTACTAATTTTTTACTTATTTATAACCAAAAATAAATGAATAGGTTTAATTTTTTAAGTTTATATTATTAAATTATTTTGAAGTATTTTGAAGGAAGGAAAAAGAATAAATGAATTAGTAGGTGAGATAAACTGTTACTATGTCTCACATTAGTTATAGGTAGTATTAAATTTTGAGATTAAATGAGGTTTTTTTTAATAAGTTAATTTTTTGGTACGAGTTCTCCCAGCATATAGTAGTACACTAGTACTAGTATCTATTCTCGAGGAGTGTTATATTTTTAACTCATATTTTAATTGCTAACTATAAATAAATAATAGACATTAGATATTTATATTAAGGGCTTAGATCATTAATCCCTAAATGTCAATACGATCAACGAAAAACATCAATAAAGCCATATGATTAATTTCAAAAAATATCAATAGGGGTATTAATGTCAATTAACTACAGTTATAACTAACTTTTAAAAGAAATCCCAAAACTCTAAATTCATATAACATATATCAAATTAAAGATAATTTCATAAGGATTCCAACAATATCCTACATGCATATGTTCCGACGTCAAAATTTGAAGAAAAAAAAAATCTTTAATTTTTTCGTACAAGCAGAAATGTCAACATACTATATAAAATATGTCATTATAATACATGTAGAATGTCAATATAAGCAATGAGTTAACATTCTTAAAGCATTGTGTTGACATTCTCAAAACATTCTGTTAATATTTTCGAAATACTATATTGACATTTTCATCCAAAATCCTAATTTGGAGTTTTTTTTTTATCCTTTTTGATTTTATTAATAAAAATGAAAATTACACATGGTAAATTGTAGACCATACATTTTCTAAAATTCTATAGCCTTAAATTAGTTATAGTTAGCAATTAAATGATGAGTTAACAATTGATCACTCCCCGCCTATTTTCACCTTCAATAAATTAAAGGTTTAATATGTACTCCAGTATGTTATTGTGCATGAAGGTGTGTATTAAAAGTTTGTAAGTAGTACTAAAAGAAACATACATAACGAGAAACGTAGTACATGCGTGGTCGAATCTATTTAGGGATATTTATTTTTAATTGTATTTGATTTGATAAGTGTGCCCACTTCACCGATGTGAGATTCTTTGCTCTTATAAAACTTTGAATCGCGTGTACGAGGACTACACGCATGAATAGGCAATTTAATATAAGTAATACTTAAAATAATTTCAAATGAACAAAATAAAAAACCCATAATACAAATATATAAAAGTGTGTGTATAATATATCAATAAATGAACAAAATAAAAAACCCATAATGCAAATATATAAAAGTACTATGTGTAATATCAATATATAAGAGAATTTAGTTAAATTCAGTTCGGTTTCATTGTATAGAAAACATGTTCTCCCATACCATCATCCCATGAAAAATAATGTGGATAAGTACAACCATAATATTAGAGCCAACTGGCATGGGCGAGGTGCATGGGATTTGGCGAGATGTGATTGGCCCAATTCATTGACAAGTAGTTGGATCCAAGCGGCAAGGGGTGAGAATATAACTTACTTTGAGACTCTCATCAATCCAATGCATATCAATAAGCACTTCTTTATTCCAAATTTCAACAGCATTCTGTATACTACTTCCTCTCTTATGCAGCAATTGAAGCGTTTCTTTTTAGCATGGAGATTAGAAAAAATTGCGTTAAGTGAATTAAGTAAAGAGAGAATAAAGTAAAAAATAAAAAAGATAGAGAGATAAAGAGAGAAAAAAAAGTAAGAGAAAATAAGGTAGATGTGGAAAAATTTGTTGACTTTTACTAAAAAAGGAAATAACTCCATTACTTTGGAACGTACCAAAATGATAAAATGACTTCATTACTATGGACTGGAGGGAGTACCGTGAATTTCATAGTATATTCATCAACAAACCTTTTTCATTTCTCATATCGGGCTTCATAGTATATTCATCAACAAACCTTTTTCATTTCTCATATCGGGCTTGACTCCTTTCAGACTTTACAAACTAGTCCCATAAATTCTATTGGTTATTCAGGCCCATTAAAATCAAGCCTGTTTTCAAGTTGCACCTTAGTTTGGTGCGAATCAGGCCCATAACTCCTGTTAAGTGACCGGACAAGGTCTGAGACTTTCTTTGCAAAACATGAAGGTCTAGTTGACCCCTCAGAATCAAGACTCGTTATCTTTAGATACACAATACGTTATTCCATTCATTCCATAATAGTAGAGTTATTTTGTCATTTTAATATATTTCATAATAATAGAGTTATTTTTTCTTTTTTAGTAAAAGTTAACACATTTCTTCTCATTTATATTTTCCTCTCTCTTACTTTATTCTCTCTAATTTATCCTCTCTCTTACTTTATTATCTTTTTATTTAACACATTACACATATTTTTTAATCTCTGTATCGAAAATAAATGTCTCCACTACTATGGAATTGAGGAAGGGAATACATTCTCTTTATTATTAAAAAATATTTGAAACTCAAGTACACAATTGTAGAGCCGCATTTACTTATGCTAATTAGCATAACAAATTAGACGGAGATATATCCTAATATTTCTCATTTTCACTCTCATTCCATAAAATAACATATTATCCTTACAATACCAACATGGATTTTCAGCTTCAAAAGTTTACACTAAAATCTTAAAAGTAGCTCTCCCCTCCGCCTTTGCTTTAGTTATACCAAGCTTTTTGGTCTCTTTCTATCATGATAAAATTCACCCAACTACACTAAGGTCTAAGAGCATCAAAGGAAGAGGTAATGGAGATATAGAAATAACTAAATAGTACTTATATTTATTATTTCTAATCATAAAGTTTAACTCATTCTCTAATAAGAAATATATATATACAGGGGAGTGATCAATTACTAACTCATCATTTAATTGCTAACTACAACTAATTTAAGGTCATAGGATTTTAGAAAATGTGTGGTCTACAATTTGCCACGTGTAATTTTCGTTTTCATTAATAAAATAAAAAAAGATTAAAAAAAATTCCAAATTAGAGTTTTGGATGAAAATGTCAATATAGTTATTCGAAAATATCAACACAATGCTTTGAGAATGTCAACATGATGCTTTAAGAATGTTAACCCATTGCTTATATTGACATTCTACATGTATTATATTGACATATTTTATATAGTATGTTGACATTTCTGCTTATTGTACGAAAAAATTAAAAAATTTGATTTTTTTTTTTAAATTTTGACGTCGGAACATATGCATGTAGGATATCGTTGGAATCCTAATGAAATTATCTTTAATTTGATATATGTTATATGAATTTAAAGTTTTGGGATTTCTTTTAAAAGTTAGTAATAACTAAACATGTAGTTAATTGACATTAATACCCATGTTGATATTTTTTGGAATTAATCCTATGGCCTTATTCACGTTTTTCATTGATCGTATATTGACAATTAGGGATTAGTGATCTAAGCCCTTTAATTTGGATATCTAATGACTATTATTTAGTTGTAGTTAGCAATTACATCATGAGTTAGCAATATAACACATACCTTCTTCAATTTTGAAGAAATATATCGTAGTAGAAGTAGTATATTTATTTCTTCCCCATGTAGAAAGATAAATATGGTAATAATTTTTATTTACTTTTCTTTAATATTTGAAAAGGCATATTTACCTTTTGGAAAGGTAAAATAAAAATATACCTTGTGTATTTATAACCAAAAAGACACATAAATAGCCCCATCGCCTCACAAATTATTATACTCCACTTAGTATTGACTCTTCTCAAAACACACAACTCCATTAAACCATGGCTACCTCCACTCTTCACAAGCTACTCTCAACTCTAGCCTTTCTCTCAACAATCTTCAACTTTCCGGCCCCCACGACGTCGCAGGAGTGCCCGTATCCGTGTTATCCGCCGCCTATAGGCCCCGGAGAAATCCCTCCGGTGACCACAACGCCGCCTTCTACCACTTTCTCCCCTCCAGCCCTCTCCAACAACCCTCCTGCCGGAATCTTCCCATACGATCCACCACCAACCTCTACTTACGGCGGCGCACAGCCGCCGCCGGAGCCTATAGTGCCGTGGTTTCCTTATTACTACCGGAAGCCACCACATCAAGATCAGTCTTCATCAACTGCTGCTCAAGGATCAATCCTCATCGTTTTCTTTATTTCTGTTTTTTATTATTTTGCATTCAATTAATATTAATTAGTAGTAGCTTTTTTCGTTTGAGGCGTGTCATCATTCACACATATTTTGCTAGTATGATTTTTTTTTTTTTTCATTTCTTTCCATTGTGTTTGTACTGAATTTGTTTGTCATTTATGAAAATCAATTATGATCACATTAGAATTGTATAATTACAATTTGATTTTCTCAAAACAGATAAAAAAATGTGATCCGTTCGAAAATCAATCGCTTGGATCAGTTTTTTTGCAAGAAATTCGTAATTAATTTGGTATTTTGTTATTTATTTACATACAACGAGAGGTTTGAATTTAATGTATTGGTTCAATTAGTATATATAGTTGAGCATACGGACAAAGTAGGATTGAAGTATTAATGTAATTTATTGCACCATAATTTGTTTAACAAAGAAAAGATAAAGCGAATTAAAGGTACTATGGCCTATGGTCTTTATCACTTTGCAAATTCCAAAGGCGAAACAACTTTTTTTAGAGCTCTTTTTTTACTCATTTATTCTAACACATAAAGAATGAATATTGATTTTCTGTATATTCTGCGTGGGCACTTTAATAGTGTGTTTGACTATGAAATATTGAAATACAAACCTATACAGCATCTGAAGGTGTATAGTGTATTGAGAATAATTAGTAATTAATCCAAAGAACATAATTACAATAATAACAAGGGGTGGTCAGTTGCCGAAAATAAATGTGCAATTAATTTGCAATAACGACACCACCTTAATACTAATGAAATATGGTTTTACAGCTGAAAAACTAGAGTACGTTGGAAATACCATAGTAAAAGGTCGTCATATTGTAATTACAATGTTATGCAGTTGTACTGATTACAAGTTAGGTCAATTTTATGCTTTTTTTGTGTGTCAATTTACCCTAATACCAATCGTACTATTTTAATTATCATTATATGGATATAATTAAAGTTCATGGAAAATATCTAGATATTGATTTTGGACTAGTATATATCCATCACATTAGTTTGTGGTTTGGTTACTTCTAAATCTGGCTAAGATGTCCCTATCCTCATTTCAATTAATTAAATACTAGTAGTATTTTATTTATTTATTTTGGTCTTTTGGTTTTACCGAATTGAATTTTTATATATGGATTCATATTAATTAGCAATCTTTGTGTTTGAAGTTGATGATGTGAATAGTCACCATACTTCCATATGCATACAAAATAAAGCCTAATAACTCTCAATTTAGACTTTTGGTATGTTAATATTTGTTAAGAAATCCCACCACATTGGCCTGAAAAGAAAAAAAAAGAGCACAGCATTATTCTCTTGCCGTAGCCTCTTTATCAACAAAAGAGAGGAAGGAAAAGTCAGAACCTTTTTTCCCCAATTTTCTATAGTCTAATTTGTTGTTTTTCACAAAAATGTAGGGAATAAAGATAAAAGCGAGGCGCCTATATATCTTGCTATTTTTATTTTATTTAAATGAATAAAGTAGAGCGTAAGGTATATAGTAGGGTCTTGTCGTAGGGGCACCCGTTTTATGACATCTACATGAAAATGACGTGGAAATAAAAATAGATTGTTGGGAAAAATCAAAGTATTGTGTGTAGTCTCTTCGATATCCTTTATAAGTAATACTACTCCGATCCACTAGTATTGTTTTATTTAGTGAAACGATCCTAAAGTTGCTCTCTTGTCTGAATCGTGACTTCTATTATATTCAATGAATTTTTGAAACACGAATGTTGCATTATTGATCAACATTATTTAAATCTTTGCGATGGAGTTTCGATAGTTGGTGTAATTGGATCAAATCATACATTTGTGAATAGTATAATGTAATTGGATCAGATTAAATGCAAGTTTGGGCTTTTTATAACAATTCGAATATAATGATTGAACCAAGTTCCCAGCCCAACTACTTAATTTTCTACTTTGGTAAAAGTCCCGTTTTCGCCCGCTAAAAAAGAAAAAAACAATAGTAAAAGGCTCGTTTTTGGGCTTTTGACGTTTTTGCCAGTACATCCAAGTATTTAATTTATATTTAAATGTAGAAAAAAGTAAAAGGATGTGCTTCTTAGTTTTCAAAACCCATTATAGCTATGCCTTGGAAGTGATTGTGTTGGTGCAGCCCAATTACATGCACAAGATTGCTTTGAGCAAAAAATGCATATATCTAGCCAGTGAATTATTACACATATTTAATAATCTTGAGTATCTACACCTATCATATAGGGATGCTACAATCCGAATACGATAGGCTGGCCCATAGCCCACTAAATTTAGAGGGTTGTGGTTGAAAAATTACAACCCAATTAGGAATCGAGCTAATCAAGCTAGCTCGTTGGATGCAAAAATATAGGGTTTTTTTTTAATTTACTTTTCATTTGTAGTATGTTGTATTATTATATTTGAACTATTCTTCCACATTTCCTTCTTTTTTTAAAAAAATATATGCCCTAATGTATTCATTCATTTAAAATATTCCCTCACATTTCTTTGAAAATTGATTATATATATTTCGTTGTTTGTTGTGTTCATAATATAGATGTGTATATATTATTTACCACAAAAAAATATAATCTTTAAGATTAACAAGATAATTTGAATTAAAGATTTTAGCTCATCCGTCATTCATTGTGCTAGCCCATAACCCGTATATTTAGGGTGAAGTTCGATAAAATTGTGATTAGCCTGCATTTTAGTAGGATTGATCCGAAACTCTGATATATTGTCCCAAAATCATAATATACGCAGTTCATTCATAATAAAAGATCACGAAAACACGAATTTAGAAGATCATAATGTCATATTAAGTGAAACAAAGATTGTTCCCCTGCAATATTTAAGTGCATTCAGCAATGATCCTTCAAAAACTAGTCTATATAATTATATATACTAATTCAAATTAGTAGTAGAAGTAGTGAACTAACATAACGCTTAGCACTACTAATTATAGCAAGCAGCGGAGAGTTGCCGTTGCCGGAGATGAGACATCTTTGTGTTGGAGGCGGCGGTGACGCGCTCGCAGCGAGGGCACATCGAGAGGGCAGAAGCCGGTGGCGAGAGGTGGCTGTGGCGGTGGCTGCCGACGTTAATTGCCCTGAGCTCCTCCACCTCTTTATGCAGCTTCCTGTTTTGCTCACTCAGTGATCCAAACCATCTTTTCAAGTACTCACACTCCATTTCTGTCTGCTTCAGCTTGCTCCTATTAGATATTCATAAAAAGTTGAATCAGTGTTGATAATTAAGATTAATTAGGCTAAGTAGTTGTGATTAATGAAAACCTATTTATTACTACTAAATTGACTCGGTCAAATTGTTTCTTTGAATTAACGTGCATGCATAAAATCTTGACTGCTTTCATTTATTCTTGCGCATCAGTTACACATTTACCAGTTTTTATTTTCGCATGTTATTAATTATCATAAATTTATGAAACCCAAATTAAAGACGGAGTCAATATTATTTAAAACAAGACCATTAAATTTTTATTCCATATAAGGTTCATCCATAAATGTCGAAACATATAATGTGTATATGTGTGTGTTATTTTATGCATTTTTTACATGATTCGACATTATTAAAGAATCTAAAAATAACTATTTACATTTTACTCCAATCTAGCAAAGAAAAAGATGCCTGTTTAATTTCTAAAATGAACTAGATGCATAAAATTGCACTTTATATCTTTCCAATTGGATCAAATTAATTGACATGGAAATTGTGCCTTGACAACCTTTAGTATAGCCAAATCCAACCTGACTGTAAGTTTTACAATTATACGTCTAAAATACCTATATGGAGTATATAAATTCTACAATTACATCTCCTAAACCTACCTATACGGCTATACATACAACTGTACAAAAAAAAGTACAGGTGTACTGATGCATACTACTCCACTTTTTAGTACCTTCATGTCCAAAATAGTGAGCCTAATTGTAACTAATTAAACCTAATTAACATGTTAAAAACGTAGTTCACGAAATTAAGGTAGATTTCCATTTAGAATTGGTCAAAATATGAAAATACCTTGCTCTACGATTCTGAAACCAGACCTCAACTTGCCTTGGCTTTAAGCCTAATATTTCTGCCAAAGTTTCCTTCTCTCTCTGCATTTGATTAAATACACACAAATACAAATTAACATGTCATCACTTTCCTCTGACAAGTAAATATTAGTAGTAATTTGAAGATTTTGGAGATGTAACAAAGAGGGTTTTGTTATTGCATACAGGGTTTAAGGTGTGATTTTGTCCGAAGCTTTCTTCAAGAAGATGAGACTGCTCTTTGGTGAGGCGAAGCTTCTTTCTCCGAGCCGGGCCGCCCCCATTCGGGCTTTCGTCTTCTTCTTCAACTTCCATGCATTCTTCTTCGGTTCCTGATGAGGGCACTTGGTTTATGTCCAGCTCTTTAATTGTGCTACCACCACCACTTTCCCCTACAAACAATCTTTAATTAATTAGTTCTTACCACACAAACCTAATTTTGCATACATACAAAAAAAAAGGACAAACAATATACTCATGTTTCTGATTCTATGCTACCACCCAAAAAAGGTGCCCTTTTTAGTTTCCATCTTATTCAGATCAGGAAAAACTCACATCTAAAATACTCCCAAAATAGGCAAAAATATATACATCAAAATTAAGCAAACTCCAGTTATGATGGAGAAATAGCTAGCTAGATCAAAGATTGTGAGTTAAAGAAGAAATGAAATTATGAAAAGGTTGGTTAGTTCTTACCGGAGGATAAAAGAGATGAAGAAGAGAAGCCTATGGTTAAGTCCAAGCAAAAAGGAGTATGACAATTCTCCATGAAATGATGAGAAATTAAGGAGAGAGGACCACAAAAGCTATCAATTTATATTTGTGGAGACAAGAATATTTAATTAATACATATAACATATATATATATCGGAGAGTAAATGGGAAAGGGTGGAAAGGTCATATGCGAAATGGTCAAGCCAAAAAATCATGATTTCTTTGAAATATACACATATACTACATATACTCGTCAAGACTGGAATGTTTTTTCACTACCTAGGATGATACAAGTTGTTCCTCTATATTGGTCCAAACATCAAATATTTACATGATCATTTATTAAGTGTGAGTTACGGCTATTCAAACAAAAATAATTTTCTTTTTGGACTTGTACATAAATGCTAAATGTAACCTATATGTTTAATTTCTACCGAAATACTACATGTCTACATGTATATAATTTCGCATGATTTTTTAAAATATAACGTCACCTTCTCTTTTTCTTTTTTTGCAATTTAATGTGTGTCCTGAAATGGTGTTTTTTTCTCGAGAAATTAAAATTACATATAGTACTCCATTAAGGATGTACGTTAAAAATTACAAGTTTATCTCCAAATTAAGTTGTTTTGCTCCCGTAGAGGATTGGGAAAAATAAAAGACTTTGAATAGTTCTCTCAGTTGATTTCATATAGTCTCTTTCACATTGGCTGCCTTGGAAATAAACAAGAATTTGTCCCAATGTTTTGGTGTCGTAGTTGATTTCTTCTCAATAACCGAATATTTTTGTGTATGTGAATGAAGCATATAGTAGTATCTTCCAATAGATTTAATCCTTCGAAATTAAGGGAAAAGGGTTGAGGATAAAAAACAAAGGAAAGCAAGAGTAAAAATAGGGTTATGAAAGGGCACGTGGCAGGAATGATGGGGGGGAAGGCAAGGTCCCCTTTATTGAACCGGAACTGTCGGTTTAAAGGTCAGCTGCTGAAATGATTGGCAACCACCTTTCCTAATATTAATGCCAAACTAATTAATACACACATCATTTCATGTGTTGCGAGGGGGGGTTCATACAAATAATACATATCCGGATAAAATAATATAGCAAGAGAAAAGAGGGAGAAAGAACCGTGAGATATAGAATTTGGGAGAGTGATATCGATGGGTAGAGTGAGAGAGTTTAGGCAAAAATAATACTACTAATACTTTTCATTTATTCATTATTAATAAAGATTCGTAGATATATATTTAAAATATTGTATTTTTCACATACATTTAAAGAAATATCCTATACTAAAAGAAATAAATAAATTTCTAATGCTCATATAAATGTCCTAAATATATGACTAAATAATAATACCCATCTGTCCCCTAAAAATTGGAACTTTGAAACATCATGAGTTTTAATACAAAATTGGTAAAGTGAAAGAGATATATAAAAAAAATGTGTTTATGATAAATGAGTTTCATCTTATTAGAGAAGAAGAAATTTCCTTAAATATAAAATTTTTTTAGGGGATGAACTAAAAAGGAAAGAGTATTTAATTTTAGGGTACGGACAGAGTATTCATTTGTATGCTCAGTTCACTTCATGTATAACATAAATAATTATGTGTCCGTATTAGTTAGTTGTAAGATTTAGAAGAACCAAATTCTTATATTGGGAGTTGGAGTTATGTGAAGTAGGAAGTATATTTTGCATCTAAAAATGGAAATATTCAAAAAATAATGAGAACAAGTGGGGATTAAAAGTTAAGAAAAATAAACAGGATGCTCTTTCGTTTACATCAAGAAGAAAAAGACAGCCTATCTATGTAGCTGGAACCATAGTTAAAACCTTATAAAGCATGATTTATTGTGGTATTAACTCCCTAATCAAATCGCATCCACCAAATTATTGCAATGTCACTATTTTAAAAATGGATTAATCTTTGGACTTGTTCAGATTAGTGGCAAGTTTATTTGTACGAATTCAGCAACACCTGTCTTTGAAAAGCATAATGAAGTTACTAAATAAAGCAATCCCTATTTATCCTTATTAAGTAATTAATTACTCCTTATGCGACCTAAGACCAACTTCAAACCGGTTTTGGATTATTTTTGTATGATACAAGAAATCTATGTTTTAGTATTTTTATTGTTTTATTAATTTCATGTTTTAGTTAAAGTTTAAAACTATATGAACACAAATTAAATCATGCCGCATGTCAAGCTGATCTCTCGCAGATCATACTCGCATTTAAGTGCTGACATGATAACGACATGAAACACATATATGAATTGTCAATCCTAATTAACAATGTATCACGTACAAATTCACATACTTTAGCCTCTATATCACTATTATGCATCCCATATTCCAGTATAAATTTATAATTCTCTCTTTCACACTATGTCATGAAAAATAGTGGGACCAAATCAACGTAGCAACATAATATTCTCTAGATTAAATTGGTCATGGTATCTTAAGCGTAAATAATTGGTCCATTTTTCATTAGCTAGCGTTGCAAAGTATTTCAAATAAAATAATACGTGAAAAAAATTACTCGAAAGGTAGTACTAGTATAATGTAACTCATGAAAGTGATGTAGCTAAATAAGAACGACTAATATTCATGGACCGACAATAATATTTGAATATATGCGTTTGGTCTTATAGTGGAACTTATGTATGATTATGCCTAAAGAAAAGATTTATTTGGTGATGGCTATGCACGTGTGATTGTAAATTCTCAATATATACATATATTTAGGGCACCCACAGCGCATAGCGTGGGTGTCTCCATCTCGTCAGCGAGACAGCGATGCAAGCTCCGTCTCGTCGCCATCTCGTCTCCGTCTCGTTCCGAAGAGAAAGCTAGCGAGACAACTCGCCACACGCCTTGGCGAAGTGGCGAGCTGTGGTTCGTGCGTGACGCCCACTCGCCGGCCCATGAGTGGGCGTCGTTTATATCCGTTAAAATTGATTTTTTTAAAAAATTCAGAAAAAAAATTAAAAATTAAAAAATATATATAAAAAAAATTCCAAAAATTATATTAGCCGTTTATAGCCGTTTTTTTCAAATTTGTAATTTTTTTTCAATTTTTTTAAAGTCTCCAATCACTTCTATAAATACCAAATAATTCCCACAAATTATCCACCATAAAAAAAACTCTCTATTCTCATCAAACACTCTACATTCTTCATCTCAAAACATTTTTCTTCTCCCAAATTGAATCAATTCATGGATCAATTTGAACAAATGCGTCTAGTAATGGAACAATCGCTAGAAGAAGATCGACGTAGGGAGGATTTTAATTATGGTGTGTTTTTAATGGTGTGTTTTTTTTTATTTTTTTATGATTTTAATTATGTGTTTTTATTTTTTTAGGATTTTAATTATGTGTTTTTTATATTTTTAGGATTTTAAATTATAATTTTATTTTATTTAATGAAGTGTATTTTTATTAATTGGATTTGTTGAAAATAAAAAAAATGAAATTGAATGAATAGTTAAGAGATGAGATGGTTAAAAGATGGAGGGATGTATGTGCTATCTCTTAGTTAAAAGATGGGGTGAAAAGTACAGTGGGGTCTATAAATAATGAAAAGATAAGAGGGTTAACAGATGGATAAGAGATAACGTTATGGATGACCTTATAAGAAAATATTTAAATGAATAGCAGATTAGTTAAAAATTACGTTTACCTAACTATCGTGTCACTACTCAAAGCAAATGCAACATATTCTCAATGCCAATTGGAAAAATAACTAAAATGACTTGGGAATTAAAAAAAAAAAAAAAAGGTATACCTATAGAAGTCGGAGCATATCACGTTGGAGTGCTGCAAGCATAGCAAACAGTAATGACTCATATACAATAGTTCAAAATGAAATGATATACTATTACAAGCAATTCAGTTTGTTGGTGTATCATGCAAATTAAAAAAGCATGTGTCTCGAGCTCCTAATTACGATCACATTCGATCATATATGTCTCTATGTTGGTTGGGGTTACTTTCGAGAAAAAACATCATTTTTTCTTTACTTTATAGCTCTTAAAATATTGGTAAGTATCTTCATATTTTTAACAAACTCGTTGGATATCATATGTCACGAGTTTATCAACATACGTTATAAAATAAAAGTATTACTCCCCATATCTCACTTTAGCAGTTCTATTGATTTTTCTGCCTTCATTTTGTAAAAAAGATAATAAATAGTTAGAGTAGAGAAATGGTAAAGTAAGAGAAAGAATAATTTACCATTTCTCTCATTTAACTATTTATTACTCTCTCCGTCCCAAGATATTAGACCCTTATTCATTTTTGGGATATCCCAATATATTTGAGTCATTTCTATTTATGGTAAAAATTTACTTTACTACCAACTCCATTTATACCACTAAACAACATCTCCTAAATTCATGTGCCCAAAAAAAAGGGTTTTAATATCTTGAGACAGAGGGGGGAGTATCATTTTTACAAAACGAGTGCAGAAAAATCAACGAGACTGCTAAAGTGGGATGGATGAAGTATTATTCGTACCCAACTCTAAATCTAAATTATGCAACGTAGTTAAATTTGAAGTGTAGACTATAGTAGGAGTAACAAAAGAATTTGATCCGATTTGGTAAATTTCCACGGGTGGAACACTATAATTAGAAATGAGTAGCATAGTTGAAAATTGTAGCATGGATGATGGAGCACAGAGACAAGTAAATGATGAAATATGTTGGATGAATAATTACAATTTCCGGAATTGGGAGGTGCAATTTTGTGGAAACACGAAATTAGGGTAAATGTAGAGGTAGAATTTGCACACACGAGGGCGACATTAATTAATGATGGGAAGGCGCATTAAGGAGGCAGGCTCCAAACATGCCGTTGTGTGGGGGCCCACCACATACATGGGGGGGACAGGTGGGGCCCTCTGTTTTCTGCTCAATTATGACCTCACGGTAGGGCACCGGAATGCGAGTGGTCCCCCCACTCCCCTGCCGTCTCCCAAGCGTGTAAATCACGGAATTGGAAATTCTCATCATTCACCACAAATTAGAGTGTCAAACCTTTGGTAGAGTAGAATTAGAATTTGAATTAGAATTTGAATTGGAAAAATTAGAGTATCTTTGGTATAATAGAACTAGAGGAATTATAATTGGAAAAATTAGAGTATCGTTGGTATAATAGAACTAGAGTTTGAAGAGTAGAATTAGAATTAGAATTAGAATTAGAATTAGAAGAATCAGAGAATCTTTGTATAATAGAATTAGAGTTTGAATACAAATCCGAATAGGATAAACTAGAGTATCTTTAGCATGAAATGGAAGGGGAAAAAATTATTCTATTCATCCCATAAAAATAGCATACTTTCATTTTTGGTAAATTCTTTATGTCTAATAAGGTGGGTCTATTTTCAAGTATGGATACCTCAATTACTTTTTCTCTTATTTTACTAATTGTAAATTAAAACACTTGTCTCCCAATATTTCTATTTTTATGGGACAGAGGAAGAACTAATTTAAAACTTGAAAGAATGCGAAAAAGTTCCAAACATTGCCTAAAATTTGAGCATTGGAGTATATAATCTCTTCTCTGGTTTAACACGTCTCATATAGTCATATAGTACTATGTAAAACTTATTGATCATTATTTGGATTAGAATTAATGCACCATGCATCCGATGATCCGAAGGTATGAAAATCAGCATATTTTATGAAAAAAATAACTCAAGCTATGTAAAGTTACAAGTCCATAAATTATTAAATCTGAAGATACATTGATACTTCAATGAATTAATATAGTTGGTGTGTGCAAAGTGATGATTGCATGAAAGCATGAACAGGAGCATTCTCTAGATATGGAAGTGTTGAAAAACAGGCAACTCTGTATCAGCAATCATGTCTTTACATTTATACTAAAATAACAAATATCTTCCAAATACTTTCGAATCACAAAAGTGGAAGAATTTATGAGACCATATTATAAGTGGTAAGATATAAATCTGTGTGTGTGGCCATTCATGATTACTCATACTTCGGCTTACTGTCACATGCTCATATTCTCAACTACTATACATATGTAATATGTTTCTAATATAATGTGCAAAGCCTCCCTCATCTAAATATATTTCAAGAAACCACAAATAGGGAAAATTTGGTGCTTTAATCTCTTACCATGTTTGCTGACTAGCCAGCATTGTTTCTGAGTTCAGAAATGAAATGTTAGAAAGTAATATAACGATCTTATAATGAACTAATCAGTAGTTATTCAAGAAAAGATTAAATTAGTTTAAATAAATAAACAAATAAGTCATCAAATAAAGACCTAGGTTGAACTGAAAATCAGTCTTTTGAAGCCTCCTCCAGTCACCTAAGCTGGCTAGAATTAAGGTTGCATTCGACCCTAGCAGGTCTCCAATGGCTTCGACGTTTGGGGCTTTGAGTGGAATGCTGAGACTCTGCTCATCCAAATTCAAGTAAGCGCATTGAATATGATGAGGATGCGTCATTTTTGGTTCAGGAGCCTAGCAGAACGACGTGCTGGTGGTCTTCCAAGCTGTTGTTCTTTTAGCGCTTTGTGCAGATGACGTTTAGGCACATGGGTGGATCCCGTTTGCTTGAACTCTTCTTCTCTGCAGTCATCCACATACTTTACAGGATTTTGTTTGAGTAGCCGCGGCATTATTTCGTTTTGAGATTCGGGAGAATCCTGAAGTTTGTCCACAGAGGTTGCTTTCGTGGGTGGCCAGCTCCTAGGGCTTTGCTTCAACGACATCCTTTGATGCCTGCGGACTGTTACTGGACGCCCTTTAGGACAATCTACTGGCAGCAATGCAGCTATATCTCGAGCAACTTGGGGTCTGGCAGGGCGAGTTCTCAGACTCCTTCGTAGTTGCTTCGCTTGCAAAATCTCTTCTTTTGGCAACGGGGGCTGTTCTTGAGGTTCTTGTTCAATCGACAATGCATACTCCGAAGAATCTATAGTCATCATATCTGGCTCAGTCTGAAGCACTGCAGGCGCCTCAGATTCTTCTTGGCCTTTGATGACATCCACAACATCTGACTCATGTACATTCTCAACTCCAAGCGAATCAAAACCCGGAGGCCTTTCAGGAGTGGAAGGCTTGGGCTCATGGTCAACTCGATGCTCTGGTGTATGAATGTCGGCTTCTGCAACTGAGCAAGGCCCGTCTTCCTCCTCAGAGCATTTCTTTTCATCAGCGGCAGCAATCATGTCATCTTGCAAAACGGAAGGAGAATTGGTATGGAAACTTTTTTCTCCATCAACACAAGATAGCCAACTTTTCGTCTGATCCTCCCTGTTTTCTGTTAAAGCTTCTTCTTTCTCATCACATTCCTTGACTGCTTCGCTCTTGTCATTTCTTTTCTTGACCAATCTAATCTTAAGCTGTTGGGGCTTCTCTGCCTCACACTCCCATTTCCAATTCGTCTGTCGTGGTTTCTTGCTGACTTTTGTACCCGAATCCACATCCCTAGCAAGCCGATATTTGTTTTTGCGACTTCTTATAACCTGGCCTTCTTGACAAGCCCTCTGCAGATGATGCTTCAGCAAACCGGCATGCGCCCAAGGCAGATTATCGTAGTTTTTCTCAATATATTGGGATATAGATTTCTGGGAGGAGCCTCCTTTCTCATTCAATACACCAAGAGCATTTTCTATCATCTGAGAAGCACAACGAGAAAACAAAATCCAGGCCATGAGAAACTTCAACTGGATAACTAAAAACGCGAAAAACTTTGATTCGCACACCCTCCTCAGTCCTCCCTTCCCTCCTCCCCCCATCCTCAACGGGAGACCAGCTCAATAAAAAATAGGAGGCATAATGCTACATAAATCTATTAAAATTTTCAAACAAAATATGGACTCAAATTCCATCTATCATACACACAGAAGTATCAAATACGAGATCCTGGGTCAAAACAACGACTGAGAACAGATGAATATGTGTGATTACACATTGCCAAAACGAAATCACGCACAAATCCATAAAATTGAAAAGGTAAATACCACA
This sequence comes from Salvia hispanica, assembly GCF_023119035.1. NCBI lineage: Eukaryota > Viridiplantae > Streptophyta > Magnoliopsida > Lamiales > Lamiaceae > Salvia > Salvia hispanica. The sequence goes on from NC_062967.1 coordinate 45,967,949, forward strand.
TATTAGCACAAAATTTCACCAAATTGAAACAATGTCACAACGATTTGATACATAAGATTTCAACTTTTCATACAACAATGTGACATTGAAAGCATATGGCCTCAAACATGAAATTCGCATATACAAACAGATAAGAAAGGGAAAGGATGATTACATGAGAGTAGGTTGGGTGGTCGGGGGTTTTGTAGTCGGAAATAAAGCGGTGAAGGCGATCCCGAATGAGGGTTTCGGCGGAGGGAGGTATTGGACGAGCTTGGGCGAGTGTCAAGACGAAATTTTGCAGGTTTATCATGGGTTGGTTGGCACTGTGGACAAGGGTGGTGCGTTGCAGCATTTCTTCTTGTTTGCCAAGATTTTGGCTTCCAATTTTGGGAGGGCTTAACTGCAACGACGACATTGCCGCCGCGCTGCGCCTTTCAATTCTCAACAAAAAATTTTCCTTAATACACTCCTAGTTAACCCAAATATGCCGTTCTTTATTATCAAGATTACACACTGATTTTAAGCTTAATATGTATGGAAACTAGAATAATTATAGAAATCAGTAGCTATTGCTTCTCATAGACCATAATAAATGAAACTTTTTTATAATCTTAAATATATCACAAATAATTACTCCCATTCATTTACTCTCTAAAAATTATTAAAATATAAATTTCACTTTTTATATTAATTTTATAATTAGATTTGTATTAATGGAACGTGAGATCTGATTGTAATAAAAATAAGCTGACTTATATTGATTAATTAAAATGATGAAATGAGAGTTGTAATCATTATAATGAATAGAGGCAATATGATTTCAAAATGAAATATTGAAATTCCGTGCAAATAAACGAATATTTCTAGAAACGTTGGCCGAATAGAAGGTTATTTTCGATGTTATTATTTCATAATTGTGTTGACGGCGGCTGGTGACTCCATGTTGTTTATCACTAAGTACTAACTCAAAAGTTATTCTCTGAAAATTAAATAAAATTACGTACTATTTCTTTCACTTATTTTATTACCTTCGATGTAAAATTGTTCCCCAATTTCCCTTGTTTTTCATTTCTCCCTTAGCTTTACGTAGGTTAGTTACAACTTACAACTCTCTTTCTATCTACGCAATAATAAAACAACGATTTGAAACTAATAAGGTGGTTAATTTGGTATACAATTATCCAACAATTAAAAGGGGAATTATAAGTGTCATTGAATTGTCTAACCTTTTCTCGGGAAGTTCAAAGAGGATCATGTATGGGAAAGTCAATGTCACTCAATAAATACTCCCGTTGTGATTATTGTGACTACTCCCTCTTTACCTGCTTTACTCAAGATATATACATTCTTGAGATGCTGGATTTTATAAAGAGATTTTAAGAATTGAAAGCAGAGGGGAAAGAATAATTTTATATGTTCCATAAGAGGCATATTTTATTATTGAGAGATTTCGGAAAAAGGGTTTGGTTTCACTTACCTTTTGAAATTGAGGATTAAATTTGTTGACCTTTCAAAATATGGGATCGGGGCATGCGAATTTTTCGGAATGAGGGATTTTTTACATTTTTCTCTTTGTTCACTTATTTTTTCTTATTATTACTTATTAATTTACTAAACCACCCTTAATTTGATCCCCAATCCTGAAAAAACAATCATGATAATTCGTGACCCGCCTCCAATCTCCTCCTCCTCTTCCCCTTCTCCTTCGCGGCTTTGCCGCCTCCACCCTCCTCCGTATTTTTGAATAAATCATCTCCTATATCAATCCTCTACTATATGAAATGTACACTCCTCTTCAATTCACACACATTCTCTTGCAGTCTTGCATAAAATTTGTGTAAGTTTTTCGCTGTATTTTTCTCTGTATTGCAGAATCCCAAGAAGCCTTATGAAGCTTGTACATAAGATCCTTTGCTTTATCAACAGTGGCCATTTTCATCTCTAAATTCACCTAATATTTTATTTCTAATATGTCTTTCATGAGAAAATAACTCAAAAGATGGCTCAAGCAAACGTTGTAGCTACATCAGTACCTCAACATAGTTTGTGAACCCAAGAAGTTTTGCTCTCTCTAATTGTGAATTGTCAAATCCGTTTTGCAAGACTCAAACTTTTTGTGATTAAAACAGAACAACTGTGAATTGAGTAAGGGGAAGAGATGTAGTGAAGGGGAGGGCCGAGGAGGAGGGTGGAGAAGGCGGAAATTCAATGACATCGCGACTTCTTTTCTAAGTTTGAGGCGGGTATTTTGGTCAGTTGATAAATATTGTGACCAAAACAATAAGAAAAAATAAGTGAATAAAGAGAAAAATGCAAAAATCCCTTATTCCGAAAAATTTGCATGCCCCGGTCCCATATTTTAAAAGGTCAACAAATGTAATCCCTGATTTCGAAAGATCAGCGAAATCAAACCCTTTTTCCGAAAATCTCTCTTTATTATTTCGGTTCGTCCCATAATAAGAATCTTATTTCACTTTTACGATAAATGATAAGTATGTCTCACTTCACATTCCACCAACTTATTACACTCATAGTATTTTATTATAAAACTAATACTATATATAATTGTGACTCATATTCCAATGACTTATTCAACTCACTTTCTTTACACTTCTTAGAACCCGTGTCATAACCAAATAGGACTCCTATTCCGGGATAGAGGGAGTAATTGAATATTAATGAGCAGAAAGGAGAGATAAATTTGTTTCTCCCAAATATAGAATGTGGACATCTATAGTGGGACAAACTAAAAAAGGAAAGATGAACATCTTAAGTGGGACGAAGTGAGTAAAATATTGAGGAAATGAAACTCGTTAATTAGACACCATGACAAAGTGTTGTCAACATTGAGAAGGCATGCATGGTAGAGGTGCCCAAGGTTTACGGTTCGGGCAGTTAACTGCAAACCTAATCGGCGGTTACGATTCTGAACCAGAATCGTGAGATTTAAATGGAACTGAAGTCGCCACTTTGGAACCGTGGGCTGGTTCAGGATCCAAAATTCCGGAACTGAAACCGTGTTGGAACCGCCGGTTCCGGGCAGCTCCAAACTGGGACCGCAGAACCAAAACCAAACCGCAAAAAACCGCCAGTTCTGAACTGAAACCGGCGGTTTTCGAATCGTAACCGCAAAATACGCTAAAGGAAACGGCGGTTCTGGAACCTTGGGCATGCCTAATACATGGTGTGGTAAGAATTGCTAGCAATGACAATAGATGTCGAAAGGAGACCAAAACTGCACTTCAACCCCATAAATTTGGGGTTGTCATACTAAGGAATAGGGGAAACTACAAAACCGAATTTATTGGAATTTTTTTTACCCTTATAAGCCGACGGTGGGGTTGGTCGACCCTCACTCATTGGTCCATACCATTAAAGAGCTCAATAGATGTCATATGCTATAACACATGTTCTTAATATGATGGTTGTACACTTTAATTATACTCACTTTATCCTTTAAAAATAAACACTTTTGAGGGGCATGAGTTTTAATACATTGTAAAATAAGAGAGAGAAAAAAAAAATGATTCATGTATTGTTTGTGAAAAATAAGTCCAATCTCATTAGAGTGGGAAATTTCATAAAATATAGTAGTGCGTTATTTTAAGAGACATATTAAAATGAATACAGTAGAAATAGTTTTTATTTTTAAGGAATGAAGTGAGTATATACTTTCACCAAATCTAACTCGAAAGTCATGTTCGAAAAAAAAGGTATATGAGGTTTACCAAATTGAATCAAGTTGTCCAACAAAAACAAATAAAAAATCTAAAACCCAAACTATGAAAATAAATCCTTATCCAAAAAATCAAAATTGAAAAAAAAATATTTGGAAAACTTATATTCGAATTATAGTCTCATTTTTCTGTAGTCTTATTGAAGATCATAGAGCTACTAAATCAAATTAAGGATGTCAAGAATTGTCATACAATACTCTACATAGTGCTGAAGTGTGGGCCAACCAAAGTCCCGTCACATGACGAGATTTTAATACTCCCTACGTTTTCTAAAATAGGAACTTAGAACTGAAACATGATTTAATGTAAAATTGTTAAATAAGTTAGAGAAAGGAAAATAAAAATGAATGAAGTACTAGTAATGTATTGTGATTATTTTGAGAAGGAATAGGCACAGATTAATTTGGTTACCGAATCGAAATGTAAAATGTGGATTACTAGTACTACTCCCTACGTCTCATAATAAATGTCATATTTGGAGATGATACAAGATTTTAAGAGATGTTATTTTATGTGATAAGTGGTGACAGAAAATATAATTTTATAATTGATGTGAGAGAAAACAATTTCTAAAAGAATAAATGTAACATCTTTTATAGGACAAACTAAAAAAAAAAAAAACCTAAATAAAAGAAAAAAAGTGTGACATAGACGATGGGATGAGGGACCATTAGATAATGAATATAAAAAGAAGTATAATTATACGCGAAAATCCTTAAATTGGAGTTGGGAAAAATAATTTGTTCGGATTTTCAACAGTTTTCGTACCGCTGAAGCATTGAACCCACAAAGCAAAGCACCATAGATTCTCTATTGAATCAAGCACTCCAACGCTTTCGATCAACTAATTTTTTTATCGCCCCCAACATCACATCGATTTTAATCAGTTGGAAGCAATCGAATCAATTTCGGTGAATCAGCAGCGCATGGATGATCAGGTGGTGCGGCGTGTATTCCAAGAAGGTGGTCGTGATTTCTATCAACAGCAGCCTTCCACTTCTTCTTCATCATCATCCATTCTCCAGTCCCTCCCTCTACACGTGGTAGGTTCTCCCTCTTTGGATTTGCGCAGTTCATTTTCTTCAGTGGCAGTTGTTGAATTGGTTAAAAGAAGCCTAATTTGAGAAATTTTGGAGTAGTTAAGGAAAATTGGTATGCTGGATTATAAGTCTGTTGTGTTGATGTAAGAAGCTAGCCGGTTGATTATCGTATTGTGGAAAACTGAAGTTGTGCTATGATCAAGTCATATGCATCTTTCTCGATTGGTTCTGCTGTATTTATGGCGATCTTGATGCCTTTATTCACTTTAATTTATGATCCACAGTCTACATTTGAAGTTCTGAATTGGTAGAATGTTTATGCTTTACTTTTGTATCCTTTGTTTTGTTCACTTGTCATTTTAGTATCGTATATGAAATTTTGTAATATTTGCAGTCATTTGATCATGGGTACTACTTGTTGGTGAGATCTATTCAAGAACTGAGGTCAAAGAAAGATGGATTAGTGACTGTGGGAATTGGTGGTCCAATTGGATCAGGAAAATCAAGGTCCTCTTACATGATTTATGTAATTTCAATGTTAATATTTATTGTTGCTTCTAGAGTTTACTCTCACACTATCTGTTCTTATTATGAATTTTATGGTTATTGAAGTTTGGCTGAAAAGGTAGCATCTGTAATTGGTTGCACTGTTATCTCTATGGAGAACTATCGCACAGGGGTTGATGATGGCAATGATTTAGATTCTATTGATTTTGAACTCCTTGTCCGGAATCTCGAGGTATGTATTTTCCTTACCAACATTGTCATGTAGGTAAGCAAATCTTCATTAATTTGGTTAGGAATGCATTGAATGACTATTGAAATGCTTAAATAGTACTCCCTCGGTCCCATAATAGATGTCACACTTTCCTTTTTAGTTTGTCCTACAAAAGATGTCACATTTTCTTTTTTGGAAAAAGCTCTCTCTCACATTAATATAAATATACTATTTTCTCTCCACGTAACACATAAAACAACATCACCTAAAATCTCGTGCCAATCCCCAAGTGTGCCATTTATTATGGGACGGAGGGAGTACTACTCTAGTAGTTTAAAAAGCCAAAAGCTTGGGCAGGACATTTAAAATGTCCTTGGTTATGCTTTTACATCTACTAAGTGAACATAGTAACAATTCATTTCGAATAATTTTTACTCCCTCCGTCCCCAAAGAGTATGAACTTTGGTTTTGGCATGAGTTTTAATGCATTATTGGTAAAGTAAGAGAGAGATAAATAAATTTTTTTTTATGTATTGTTAGTGGAGAATGGGTCCCACCTCATTAGAGAGAAGAGAGTTTCCAAAATTGAATGTTCATACTCTTTGGGGATGGATGAAAAAGGAAATAGTGTATACCCTTCAGGGATGGAGGGAGTATAACATAAAGAAAAATAGGAAGCTGATTATGGAGAAAACTTGATACTATTTGGATGTTGTAAAATAGCTTATAAGAGATCATATATTTGTAGCTCCTGATTACACGAACAATGATTTTTACAAGAGGCTTCTTTTACACAAATTAAAATGTGAGAAAAGTTCAGAATTTTGATTTTGGAAACGAACCCCTTTTGATTTATGTATGAAGCGTGACTTGGTGTTCGTAAGAGTAAGGAATAGGCCCCAGTGCCAAGTATGTGCCCTACCAAAGAAGCACTGATCACCACTGCATCGTTCCATTTTATGCTGTCCCCATCCTGGCTGCCAATGGTCGCTCCTTGAATGCCATTAAAGTACTCGAAACCTATATTTTGTGCTTTGATTTAAGGATGTGTGTTTTTTCAGTAAAATATAATGGATGTTTAGGAATAGTATTAACTTTAATGCTGTGGTTTAATTGTTATAGGACTTGGTAAATGGCCGTGATACATTGATCCCAATATTTGATTTTCAAGGAAGAAGACAAGTTGGATCAAATACCATAAAAAGTATTTCATCTGGTGTGGTAGGTCGGCTTGTAGCTACTCTTTTGCTGAACTTGTATATAAGCTCACTGAATTGTTTCTCCTTCTCATGGTTGCAGATTATAGTAGATGGCACTTATGCCCTTCATGCAAGACTACGCTCTTTGCTAGATATACGTGTTGCTGTGGTAACCATAATCTACTCTGTATCAAATTATCGAATTGAGCATATTCATTTACCCGTCCAGAACCTGTTTTTGTATGATAACGTGTACTCTAGTCATAATACATATTTCTATGAATTTAATTTTCTATATGCTTGGCGAAATAGGTTGGTGGTGTTCATTTTAGTTTGCTTTCCAAAGTTCAATATGATATTGGTGAGTCTTGTTCGCTGGATTACCTCATCGACAGCATTTTTCCTCTCTTCACTAAGCATATTGAGCCAGACCTCCATCATGCACAGGTTGGTATATGGAATCCTTGTATAGTTTATTATTATCTCATTTTTTCTTATTTCTGATTGGATTTATTTTTTCTGTAGATCAGAATTAACAACAGTTTTGTTTCGTCATTTAGAGAGCCAATTTACAAGCTTAAATGTAAAAGTGAGGTATGTTGATTTGTGATCTACTGTCAACTAAGGAGAAGTCCTTGTAAGTTGGAAAAGATTCTCTACCATGCTTGATTTTGCAGAAGAAAAAATGTTTTATGTGTAGAATCTAAAATCTTGGTATTGCAATTTATGATCTCAGTAATATTATATCTTCAATTACCTAACTATTAGCTTGGAAACCGGAATTCATTGTTGCAACAGTCTCGATATGATGCCCTCATTTTTCAAGGAAAGGAAGCACAAGTTGACAAGTAAGTTGTTCAGTCGAGATTTCTGGTCTTGATGTTTACAATGGTCAATTGCCATTTCAGTTGCTACTTTCTTTATGTTATTAGAATCTGAGCTTGTGGATTTTTGCTTCAAGTTGTATCGAGATGTACTTGAGACCACCTCGTGCAAGTGAAGAAGCAAGAATAAATGATTGGATCAAGGTACGGCAGTCTGGTATTAAGTATTATCTGTCCCTGGGTGATCAGAGGATTGTTGATAAGAATTACATCATCCGGCCAAGAGCTGAATTTGAGGTAAACCATTTTTGTATTAAAGATTGTACTTACATTCTCTATAGCTGAAAATAAGTTTTGTTTAAACTTTCAGATACTACTTTTGAAGCAACTCCCTTGCACTGAATATGATTCTGTTTTCACCAAATTATGTTTCCAAAAAATATAAAGAGTTGTTGACTCTGAAAAAAGAACATTATTTTTACTGGTATGAGCAAAGTAGGGAGATTCTTATGAAGTATGGAACTATAGTTTGCTATTACAATCTTTGCTTTTGGGAGAAAATACGTTGCAATAAGTTGTTCCTGCAATCAAAGGGCAACACACGTTGCAATAGATTGCTATTGCAGTTGTACAGCTATTGCACTGCATACTCATATATATATTGCTCAGTTATTCGATGCTTGCTGTCTTATGTTCTTTTTTTCAGACTTAGGTTTTCCTTTTTTTTTTTCTCTTGAGTTTTTTTTTTCTTTCTCATTGTCAGTAAACTTTTAAGTACACCATTCACATCAGTTTAGCAATATACATTTGAAAGTAAGCAGAAGTGGTCTGAGTTTATGCCATGACCTGGTTAGCTGCTAATCGTATTGATTTCTCACTTGCATGAATATGCACCAAGTTTTTCCATTCCATCCAAGTTCATAATCTTTAGCTTTTCTAGTATTCTGCAACTTTAGAGAATAAAAAAATTGTTCCCTACGCCCTACGGTTATTCTTTATGTAACTGCAGCATTGAATGTGTTAAACAAGAGTTCATCCAGAAATGAGATTTTCATGTATATATGTATAAAAGATTGTCTTATCAGTTATTGAATGCAGTGACCTTCTACTGGTAACTTGAGAGATTGATGTTGCTCATTGCTTGCTCTTTTAATTTTATTTGTCATTACTCTCCACTATAAATAAATAAAAAAGCCAGGGCCCAGCAGATTTGTGATACTCCATATTTTATGTACCCATTGGCATTCTTGCTAGAATTTGTATCTAACCAATTACCCAGTAGCGTTTCTGTGGAGGACTAAAGTCTCTAACTTATCCTTTGGACACTGTATCAGGTTGGGCGGATGACACTGGGAGGTTTGCTGGCTTTGGGATATACAGTGGTAGTGAGTTATAAAAGGGCATCAACTTCGGCTGTTGATGGTAATCTTTCAGTTTCAATGGAAACAATTGACACTTTAGGAGAGACCTATATGGTTCTCAGGGGCACAAGTAGAAAGGTGCGAACTCTTCTATTTTTTTCCAAGTCCCATAAGAATCTTACTGCATTTCTAAAACTGTAATCTGAGACAACTGCATTTTCAAGTCCCTTAATTTTCTTGACTCTAGCAGTACGAAATCTGGACTCTATACCACTCCTTAACTTTGGACCATTTCTTTCTTGCTGTTGGTTGGAACAATTCCCTCAAATCTTGTGCAAGTTCATGGGCTAACCATTGATGTTGATGTTGTCGTTTGGAATTTCCATGGATTGAGTGTCCTCAAATCTCTGACACTTTATGATACAATTGATCATCACTGTGATAATTCTCTTGGTGCTATTTGCTCTTCTTCTAGCTGTGACTCCTAGTACAAGTCACATAAATGTATTTCAAATGAAAATAAGAAATACTTTATTAATAAAAAAAAGTCTCTTAAACAATGATCTGTTTTTTCTGAACTCTACTAGCCCTCTTACTTCTCTTGTTGGAAACAATAGTTTTTCGAGTTCATTTGGTGGAAGCAATACTTCCATAACACCAGGAGGTCAAGTCCAGTTTCTCTTGCTTTACCTATCCATGTCTTTCTAGTTTGGTCCTTGTAATGCTATCGGTAACTATTACATCTGGCTACACGGATCGCCTTCTTTGCAAAAAAAATGAGGGTCGGGTGTACAACCCACAACTTCGAATTCCTCCTTAACTTCCGGGACATAAATAACTACATTTCTTCCCCATTAGTAAAGTCTCATCTGTGTTTTTGGAATTGTCCAGCAACTTTTGCTTATAAGTTGGTATACAACTTGCTAAAGGTGCTGTTTAAATCCATCCTCCCAGCAACATCATAGGATATACAGCAATTTCATGGGTCTGGACAAGCCCTGCAATGCTTATTCGAAGTCTGGGCGTGTTCTGACCATCTAAACAAGCAGCCACAGACCAATGACCAGGAAACCAGGTTTTGCATTAAGTAGATCCGTACTCACCAGGTCAAGCACAGTGCTAATTTCAATCTTGCAAAACTTAATTATGCTCTGCAACTTAAAACTAAAATACATATATAAATTAATTGACAAAAAAAAAAAAAATAGATTGGTTAGGATACCTAACATTCTGACATCGTTTTTTTCTGCTCCCCGAGATTAAGCGCAAAGCCTTCCTTTAAGTTTCATTGAAAATGTAATCACACGATGAAGGGTGCTCGATATTGCTTGTTTAGATGGTTAGAACACCCCCAGCCTTTGGATTAAGCATGTCATGGTGCATCCACACGTGTGAAATGGCTGATATCCTATGATGAGGACAAGAGGAAGGATTCCAACAGAACCCTTTTCAGCAAGTCTTATATGTCCACTTTTAGCTGATGATGTTGTATCTCCGTTATATCTTCTGTAGCTCTTCCCAATCTTTGGAATTTGTTGTCCATGTCAGCTACTGCTGATTATGGCCTCATCATTTTAGATGTAACACTATTTTACGAATATTCACTTTTTTATTCTTTTTTCAAATATACATAACATATTAAATGGCAGGATCCAAAATTACTGTTGAGTTCTTTAATGACCAGAAAATTTATGGATTTGAACTAATGTTGATGTGGTCTATATCTTTTGTAGATAGTTGGGATGGAATCATCAAGGATAGGTATAACTGGACCTTGGATCACTAAATCATATCTCGAGATGATACTAGAGAGACAAGGTTGGAACTTCTGTATGCATGAATGTACATACACATGGACTTATTGCATACAGACACGTTGCATGTGTATACCCAGCTTATTTCTCTTGTTTGTACCTTCTTTCTTTTATAGTACTCCCTCGTCCCTTATAATTTGTCACCATTTGACCCGGCATGGGTTTTAAGAAATGTAATAGAAAGAGGGTTAAAAAAATTTAGTGGCATGTGGGTCCTACTTTTTTATATATTAGTTTTATAATAAAATGTGAGTGGGAATAAGTTAGTGGAATGTAGGGTCCAGTACCAAAAATGGTAAAAGTGAAAGTGACAAATTTTCGGGGACAGAGGGAATACTATTTATTAAAAAAATGTCAATAATTTGCTCATGCAAATGTCAATTTTTGATGGTTTGAGGTCATGATTAGCTATTCTCCTGAGTAATTCAAAAATTAATGTGGTAACTGTGAGGATTTAAAAATGGTGGAGGAGTGGTTCTTAGTTGCAATGGTTCCACAACTTAGAGGGTTTTCTCCAAAGAAAAGTGAGAGAGTGGGGAAGAAGAAGAAGAGAGAAGGAAAGAAATTGATTTTAATGATTACTTGGTGGACCAGCTAGTGGCTCAATGTGGAAACCTCTGAATTTTTTTGGCATTCTCAGTGTCATTAAATCAAACTTATGTGATCTTCAGATATAGTTCTATCTAATAGATGTATCAAAATTGCAGCGGTTCCACGGCTTAATACACCTCCACCTTTGTCTACAACTTCTGCCACCACTCAAGAGCAAAAGATTGCAGCTCCTAAGCCACTTCGCATTTCTCCTAATCTAGTCAACCACATCGAAGATTTACCTCAGCCGTGGACTCGTTCACCTACCAAGTCTAAAATGGAACCTGTTTTAGCGACATGGCATTTTATCACACCAGATCCTCTCCTATCTGATGGATCTTCTGCCACTGGTATGCATTTTTTGCTAATATTATGCGTAGATATGTCTGCAAAAGTTAATTCAAAGCTGGGTAGAAACTTCTTATTGTATCCTTAAGGCTCGATCCTTCTCACAAAATAATTACAGGTCCTCATTCTTCGGCGGATGCCCAGCTACTTGCCCCAATGCCCGACTCATATGATTTAGATAGAGGACTGCTTCTAGCTGTACAAGCAATACAAGTAATCTCTCACTTCTTCCACTATCTACAGTTTAAAGTTATTATATGCCATACTCTCATACTCTGTCATGTGGGCTCATATTTCAGGCGTTGTTGGAGAATAAGGGACCTCCAGTGATAGTAGGAATTGGTAAGATAAACGCTTTATCATAATCTTTCTAATGGCAAATTATGTAGTTATATATACTTCTTAAAGCAATTAATTACAATACTGAAATTAGTTGAAACAAAGATGGCTATACAGTACTCTAGGCAGATAGCTACCTGAACTTCGGAGAAAAACCAGCAAAGATTGTATCACTGTCAGTGGAATATGGACTTCATCCTTTGAAACAAGATTAATTTTTTTCATAAGCAAATGGTGTACTGGAGAAATTCTTATAAGAATGATCTGATTAAAAAGTCGATGCATGAAAATGGATGTGTAAGTTTGAAGCCACTTTGTTGTTATGCTAAACCCAATAATGGCAGGGGATTTGGATAAGAGATTTTTTTTGGATATGTTCTATATTAGATCTTTATTTAGTATATAATGAATAATCTAGAAATAATTTGTGATGAAAAAGAAATGCTGGGTTAGAGAAGAAACTGGTGGAATTCTTAAAAGGGTTAGGACAGTAGATGGCATTTTTGAAAATGGTATGAGAAAACTGTTCAAGATATAGGATAATAGGAGGGGTCTACAAATTGTCCAGTTCTTTTTGCTCCAAAAGTGCAGAATTGGTATGTCATTGCTGCATTTTTGTAGTTTCGTTATGCCATATTTTCTTACTAATCCATCCCATTTCATGTGACACATTTTTTTTTTCGCACGTATTTTCCTTTACTTTAACTACTTTATTATGATTTTCCCAAAACATGTGCAAAAAAGAAATGTGTCACATGAAATGGGACGGAGGGAGGGAGTATTAGTTTGTCAATGATACTATTATATGTCTAAAGCATGTATGTTTGCAATTTCTGTTGAAGAGCTATAACCATTGTGCATCAGAGTGTTATATACTATGCGGCAATGCTTCTTTTTTTTTTTTCAAAATCTGCATTCTGTTCTTATTTAAGGCCTTCCATACCATATCATTTCTATAAAAGTATAAATACAGTAGTTTGACATTTGGCATGGTAGAAATGGACCCTTACCCCCTTCAAATGCCTTATAATAGGGGAGGGAAACTTATATAGAAGAGACAAGGTCATTACCAAGTAGATATAGGACAAGAATTAGGGGTCTCAAGATGCGCTACACGTGTGGGCCGAAACGATTATTGGACTTTCATACGTGAACCAAAGAAATCCATCATTGAATTGGGCCTGTTTTAATAGTATGTAGAAATGAGCCACTCACCCCCTTAGTGTAGAAATGGACAAATAAACAGGGGTCTCCACAGCTTAAATTCCTTATTTAACCATTTTTGCACCCTTGTTTCAGGCGGTCCCAGTGGATCAGGAAAAACGAGTTTGGCTCGTAAGATGGCAAACATAGTTGGTTGTGAAGTCATCTCACTTGAGAGCTACTATAAATCTGAACAAATGAAGGATTTTAAGTACGATGACTTCAGCTCTCTTGATCTGGCTTTACTGTCAAAAGTATGCATCTTTAATATGCTTTTTAGTTTTCCTGACTATTTATGTTTTGAACGTATATAAGAATATTATCTATTGTAGAGCTGCCCATATGGTAAGATAGTGAGGAGTAGCTGTATGAGTTATTTGGAACTTACAGTAAACTTACTCGTGCAGAAATGGAACCTCCCCGCCTCATTGGTTTCTTACTTTATTGAAGCCATCATAATTCATAAAACAATTTAAACCATGGGTTTCGGTTTGGAATTAGTTTGGTAAATGTTTGAACACCCATGGTATTTGGTGTCTTTTTAATGGTTAATAAGCTTGCTATGGTTTGTGAGGGAGTGGTGAGTATACAGGCTTAATTTTGTGAATTCTCAAGGCTTCTCATTAATGCCACCGTAGGAGCATGGATGGAAATTCTCTTTTAGATATTAGTTTGATACTCATGTGCAAAGCTAAACACACTTTTGTATGACCACTGTGGAAATTGTGCAGTACTGAAGCAGTTGTAGTGGGGAAGAAATAGCACAAATATTCATCTGTCTTCAAAGTTCATATACAGATTTTCAATTGTTCTGCATCAACACTGTAGTGTAGGATGTCAAAAATTGTCATCATGAGAAGTCTGTATTTGGATGGAGAAAATTATCAGATCCATGTTAGTTTGGATTTATCCTCGCTTGTTTCAAGAATCTGTTTTCTTGCTTTGAGTAACCATTCGCCTATCTGGCAATTGCAGAACATTGACGATGTAAAGCATAGCAGAAGAACAAAGGTGCCTGTATTTGATTTGGAGACTGGTTCTCGAAGTGGTCTCAAAGAGCTCGAAGTATCTGAAGATTGTGCTGTGGTAAAACTTGAGTTTCTCTGCTACCATTTTCTATTGGAAAAATGTATTCACTTGTTGGTTTTTCTTTGCTCTGCCTCTTAGTAGTTTAAAATTAACACTTAAAAAGCCCACGGGAATGGGGACCGTAGCACTTTGGGAACACAACAGATTCCTTTATCACCTAATTGCCTTTTGTCCCCACATTGCCAAATTAGTTGAGTGGGGTTACTAGAAGAGTCCATTAAGATATATATGAACCACTCGATGATAAAGGATAGTACTAGTAGTGGAGACTTTTTAAACTGAAACTGGAAAGATGACTAAGAATGTTATGCTGGATGACAGTGAAATATATACAATGAGATGATTTCTTTGCTTCCATACCTGACCTCTCTTGTCTTCTAAAGGAACTATTTTTTTGTGTACTAGATAATTTTTGAAGGTGTCTACGCTTTGCATCCTGATATCAGAAAGCATCTTGACTTATGGATTGCTGTTGTAAGTATGATAAGGATCTCCTCAATCGAACCTCATTAACTTCTTTAGCTGAAATATGATTCCCATATCATAAAACAGGTCGGAGGGGTGCATTCGCATCTGATTTCTCGGGTTCAGCGAGACAAAAAACGAGTCGGATGCTTCGTGTCCCAAGATGAAATTATGATGACTGTGTTTCCAATGTTCCAGCAGCATATCGAACCACATCTTGTTGAAGCTCATGTTAGTTCTTCACTGGAGTTCAATTTTTGATTCTTGAAAAGATTGCATGATCACTATTCAAGTATATTGTTTTGAATTTCATGATACTTGAGGTTGAGGATCAGTATTTTCAGTTTACAAGATGCTGTATGTGCCAAAATGGGTTCTTAATCGTTTTGGAGAATCTTCTTGACTTTGGACTATTTTACTTATTTTGTATATGTACATTATTGAGTACAAATTTTGTTTCCTTATGTCAATAAAGATCTTGGGTTGCTAAAGGGAAATGCGATTAGAAGTTTCAGTGATGCACTAGTTTTTATTGTGATATGGAAGCTTTCTATCTGCAGCTGAAGATCAGAAATGACTTTGACCCAGTGCTATCACCTGAGAGCTCATTGTTTGTGTTGAAAAGTAACAAGCAAGTAAGTTTTTTCTTACTTCTCTTGAATTGTAATTCATATTTGTTTAATGGACTATTACTTTGCAGGTTGCTTATCAAGATATTCTAAAAATTCTGGATGCAACTAAGATATGCAGTTCAGTTCAGAACTTCATTGACATTTATCTACGGCTGTCTGGAATACCTGCCAATGGTCAGTTGACAGAGAGTGATTGTATAAGAGTCCGGATATGTGAGGGTAGATTCGCCCTGCTTATTCGAGAGGTTTGCTTTTATACTGAGCCCGTTTGTTTCTTTCCTAGCAGCTTGTGCATGTTGTTTTATATCTATATGTCATTTGGACGTTAATTTTCACTTCCTCCTTTCTGTAGCCTATTACAGAAGGTGACTTTATTATTCAGCCAAAAGTGGATTTTGATATCAGCATAAATACAGTAGCGGGTCTTCTTAATCTTGGGTATGTCTGATTGTGCTTCTTATTCTCTTCCTTAACATATGATCATTTTGAGATCTTCTTTGTAAATTTGAATGATATTCAGCTTTTCTAAGATCATTTGATATTCTTTGCATCCACGAAAAAATTGTCAATTCATTTTTCGGCCTATCCACAAATATTGTCACTTTCCATTTATTGTAGTGGGTACGGTCTACAAAACTCACCACTTCCCTACAGATTTGTTATTTTTATGATACTTCTTTAATTGGTGTAAGCTATTAGGTGATCTTAAAACACAAAAGTTATCTTTCATCACATGAAGTTTGTCAAGATGCCGTGTAACAAGACAGATGATGCTCTGAGCTGTTTTTTGATACCACATTCCTCTTTCTAATGATCCATGCTATATCTCTGTGATTCAGGTATCAAGCTGTGGCATATATTGAGGCTTCTGCCTATATTTACCAAGACGGAAAGGTTTGCTTCTTTTCGTGCATTGTTCACCTCAATTAGTTCCCCAAACACCACTCAATTGGATGTCCATAAAACTATTGGGTGAATTACTTTGACATAATACCTTTTGCATTTATTCTTTGACTAGCTAAACGCTATGTGTGATGCATGTAAAAGTAATGCATTTTAGGTAATGCACTCACAAATAGATTAATCTTATAAAAATTTGAAAATATTTAGATTAAACCATTTTCATTTTATATCAAAATAAATAATGTGTATATAAATTACTAAAATCCTTAGAAATGAAAATAAGTTGGATAAGTATATCAAAATTTGTATGCATTAAACATCTATTTTTTGGTTTAAAAAAGGGTTATGGTATATTTGTATTGAGCTTTCTGGTACTTATATTCTGATGTCCTGTTAGAGATTTTCTGCAACTGTTCTCCAATTAAGAATAATAATGTGTCTATATGTGTGAGCTTTTTTCTTATATTTTTACGTAACTTGCCTCTTTTTCTTTACCTGAAAAGCCAAATTTAAATAACATGGATTATAAATCCAACGAACATTAAAATTCCAAAATACACCTTGAACTAAATCGAATTTCTAGTCTTTTTATTATCAGATGAACTAAATTTCATAATGATAAGTCAGCAGCCAGGACTTGGACAATTTCTTCAACTCATAAGCCAGGACTGGATCCTAACATAGGAGGATTTTAATTTTCATCATAGCCATCAGCATCATGTGCTTCGCACTTGATTTGCATCTCCAGAAGACTTTATTCTCATTGAACTGACTACTTATTAAAAACTATCATCTTTTTTAATTTGCTCGTACTTCTTTCTGTTTTTTCAGATTCTTATTGAAATGGATCATCTCCAAGATGTTCCAAATCCTTATCTTCAAATCAAGGCGGTAAACAAAGAAACAGTAGTAGCTGCTGGTTCAACTCTTAAGTTGGATGGTTCATATACCACAAAGGTAGCGGTTGCTTTTACATATACCCTGTTCTACCACTATAGATTGATGCATTTAATAAGTTGGCAGTGGGTGAAATCTTTTCCTGGTTTGGCCAGTTCACTTTCTTTCTTTTTATCTCAGAGTTATCTAGAGATAATTCTGGAAAGTTTACCTGCTGTGGAAAGGAGTTCTAGGGGAATTCATTCTCAGCAAGCTGCAAGATTGCAAGAACTTGTTGAATATATATTGTCTCAGGTATCCTCTTTCATTTGAGGGGTGGTAGGTTGAGCTGCATGCTAAAATGTAAATATTGAAGCTTTATGTAGATGCAATCTGGGCTTTAGATGTCTCTTGAAATACAACTTAACTAATAATCACCCACTACCTTATGCAGCCGTAACTAAAAGCCTCTGCTTTTCAAACATAGTAGTTGCCACACCCACAAAAGATGATATGCATGGTTATTATAGAAAACTATCTTACCTCTAAGATTATGTATTAGACAAATAATGGATAGCGAACATGGTTTCTAAACTTCAAACAAACCTAGGGTATCTTTTGAACCTGACATTTTCACCTTGTGCGGCATCAATCACGCAAACCAGCCACCCCACATCATCGCCACAGTGTATAATAATACAGTGAGTTAATGTGAATCTGCAAGCAAGGAACAACCTTAGTATGCCTCGGCACTAGCCTTCAAGGGTTTAACAGTAGGCTTCTTCTGTTTTGTAACTATCAGTTTTTTGACTAAACTTTCTGTTCTCTTTAGTCAATTGTTGCTTACAATCAAGTTCAGGCAAATATCTTCCTAAATTATTAGTAATTGATTTTGATGACATAATGTCTCATGTTTGACTTCATAATAATGTCTTGAAGTGTCTATAATTGGTTTCACGGGTTTTGTACTTCTGAGGATCTTGCATTTACTTTTCGTTTGTTTTTAATTATATAATGGTGAAAAACACGAGCATCATGCGTAATTGTCAATTTTTGGTTGTGAGAATCAAGCAAGTTAGGGGTAAATATCACATGAAAAATTTATAGTCTCATGTTCTGGTATATTCTTATGGTGCTGAGCAGGGTAGCCGTTCTTCCTCAGAATCGTCACAAAGTAGGGGTGCTTCTCCACTAGAAGGCGTTATTGAAGACATGCAGTCGAGAATTAAACGTCTTGAAAGATTGCATGCAATTAACACTGTATATACTCTGTGTTCTACTTAATTGATACTCTTGCACCTGTCATGTGTACATTAACGTACTAGTACTTTATACTGCAGGTGCTTTGGACGTTTCTAATGTCTGCGTTTCTCGGGTATTCGCTCTACCAAAGGAAGCGACAATGATAGCGCAGAAGAACACATATTCCAGCCATGCTAGGTTCACTTATAAGGGCCATTCACAGTTCCGAATTTCCCCTCCACAGCTGAAAAGCTTTCGCAGTAATAAACTAATAATTGATACTTCTAACCCTCAAAAATGAAGGGCATGAATTTTATTATTGCTATACATATTTTTCCCTCTATAGGAAATGAATTGGACAAAGCCTACAGTAAACAGTTGGGGAAGGTTCTGTAAACAAACACGATAATATTTCACCCCTCTAACAGTGAAGAGACCATTCATTTGTGAATAATCTGATTTTCTTGGCAGCGTGTGAATACTGTGCTTCATTAAATGAGAAAAAATGTAGAACGCCTCGATTTGTTTTAAGAAATTGCTATGCAAAAGATGCCGTAAAACAAATTTTAAAAACTGATTTCCACAAAACTAGATAAGTTTGCTTGGTCAGCAACAGGTTACAAAATGCTCATCAAAAGAAACTAATTATATGATAATCCATCCACTGGTAAACGTAGCAAAACTGGGTTAAACATAACAATGGTACATTCACTCATTCTACTACATACAAAAAGTATCCCGATTTTTGATATGAATTTGTAAAAACACAAAAGAAGCAAATAGTATGTAAATCCGGAATCTGTCTTCCCCCATCAACAAATGGTGGCTTAGCGATTTATGTATTTAAGTTGCTCCAGAGATAAATATCCACTGTCTTTGGCATAATATAGTGCTACCGCTAGTAAAATGAAGAATAGAATGATCCATAAGTTTATGCCTGCAAATTATAAGAAATGATAAGCAGGTATAAAAAATAAAATATCAAGAAACTGATAAATCAAATAACTGTCTTCACACTTCATACTATCTACTTGTGGAGAAGCTGATGCATGATACAAGTATAAACCGTAGAAGTTGTGATTGTATTCCAATGCTTGAATTCATTGACTGAAGAATTTGTTAGATGGCCTAGTTACAGTTCAAACAATATAATTTCCTAGAAAAAAATTTAGCCTATCATAGATCCAGACTTGTATGCTTAAACAGAGTTGAGCAATACGTAATATCTAAGGATATATGATAGTAATATATCGTTTATGCATTGCGATCAGCTATTTAAGCAAACTAATAATGGTGACTCCAGTAATAGATAATCTTAGTATGTCAAACATATAAGAGGAGAAGAGTACATACCACCACCTTTCTTCACATCCTTGATCAATGTCACCCTTGAACTTGAATCTAGGGATGCAGACACAAGAGCCCTGTCAACAAAATAAATCAGTACTAATTTATAGTTGTATACTAAGATTGCAAAACTAACAAAATGTTACAACGAGATGTACAAGACTTGATAACCTTGAATCTGGTGCGAATGCTAATGCGGTTACAAGGCCTAGATGAGCTTTCTTGGTAACAGTTTGTACCCGCATGTTAGCAGAACTTATAATCAGAATGTCCCCTTGAATTGTTCCTCTGCATTATTATCAGTTGGAGACGCCAAAGTCAAACAACAGGATCCATGACTATGCTAACTAATAGTAGCACCTTAAAATGTTATCACTATTTTAAGAATCTTTATCAGATTTTATAATGATGAGAGTGCATCATTCTTCGTCTTCTAAATCTTAAAAACAGTTTATTTTCATGAATGAGAGAAGACAAGGCCATGCCAATCATCATATTCTTACATAGCAAGGAGCTTCCCATCAGGTGATACATTAAAAGCAGAAATTGGATCCCGGGAGACATATGCTGAACTTATCCTTTTCCACGAAGTTGGGTTCCACTTTACGATACTACCACCTTTATCTATTTAGCAAGACATGGTAAGCACTAAATTAACATGTCCTTTTTCATAGATACATGAATGTACTAGAAGATACAAACCTCGCACTGTCGTTGTATACAGAACCTGATCTGTGTCAGTACTGCGTGAAAACCGACAAAAACCAAAAATCTCACCCTGCAGTTGAGCAAATTTAAGTGGTCTTATATAGAAAACAGACACATCCATTTTTGTTTGTGGCTGAAAGCACTGAGTTTATATCGACAGTGCATTCTAGTCTCTACAAAGGAGTTGTGGCAGGAAGAGAAAGAACAGACAAACCAATTATGTTATAATGAGAAGAAACTTGCCCAAACAAAGGCCCATCACCAAATGATCTTGTGGAGGAAAATGTTCTCCTCTACTTTCTATCCACATACACAACCAAATATATCCACTATTCCTAGTACACCAATATGCTTTAACTGCCCGTGTTCTGTTTTTCTCAATCAATATTTTCTTCTGAAGCAGCCAACCATTGCTCAAAATGTTTGGGATTCTTTGCAATAAAATTACAGCAAGCTAAACATTTTTGTTATTTAGCAGAATATATAATTAGCCATGCCCAAACATTTTGAGAATGCCCTTACATTTTCCTTTGGTAGAGAAGCTCTAGATGATGATGATTCAACATCCCAAATCCTTCCTGGGCCACTACCACCAACAGAGGCAAGAAACTTTCCATCAGGGCTGCATCGAACAACCAAAGTATCAGAAACAAAATCTCTACTTTTTAGGTAACAACCTGCTTCCTATTATTCAGCCACAAAATGTGCTATATGATGCAATTTACAGAGAACCTGAAATCTAAATCTTTCACGGAAGAATGACCAGTAGCCTCACTGAGAAGAGTTTCCATGGTTGGCCACTTGAAAACCTTTAATTTACCATCCTGTATTGCACAAGTGTCAGATAATAAGAACATACATGCAGTTCTATTTTTTAAATGATTCTACAATGCCAAAAAATATTAAACCTGCTAGTATGCGCAGAGGCTTCAAATTCACTGTGTCATTGACTATGTTAAACATGAATGGGTGTACAATCCATTCAATCACATGCGATAATCTCATCCAGACAATAATGCCAGATAAAATTACAGTGACAGGGAAAAAACAAAAGAAAAAAAGAAGTCCAGCTGTGCTGAATGAAATCTTATTCAAAACAAAAAAAAAAGGCCAGCCTTGTGACCAAGGAAGCAGTAACTAGATCATCATTAGTGTCTTACATAGTCCATAGATATATAGATCTTGTTTCAAGCCACCTTTTTATCGGACTTTAAAAAAGGAAATCCATCTTAAATTTTGCAGGCTCTGGATAGTACTAATATTGATTGGACTTTGTGGATATGTACTCCAATAAAGATCAATTGTTGAGAGGTAGCAACTCTTTCAAAAACCATATCACATACTTCCATCCTTAAGGTTAAACAATGTTTCTTTTCCACTTTAATATTGTTAGCAATTTTTCTTTTTAAGTCTTAATCACATTCATGAAACTATGGTGATCTATAATTCTTTACCTCATCGCCAGCAGCAAGTAAAGTTCCCTCACTGTTAAAGGTCAGCGCTAATTGTTGTACAACATCTTCCTCTTCCAAAGGCTCAAGTAATTTCTCTGATGATTTCAAACTTAAACTTTGGTCATCCGTGCTCCTCTCCGAATCCCATTCAAACAATCTGAGAGATGAACCAATGAATGTAAACTCATTAAAAGTCTCAACAATAATTCATGGAAAAGCGAAGAAGTGATGTAAAAAACTTTGCAATTTTGCATTTGAATCCAAAGCACCGACATAAGCGTTAGTACTTCATTAGCATAAAAGAGATTGAACATACTTGCAGTTTTTTGGAAATGAACAAATAACGCCATCTCCTCCGGGATGAACAGCAATTCTGTAGGGAAGATCACTACCAGTTCCAAGTTTTGCCACCTTAAACAATACACATGGTGAAACAAAGGAATATCAAACTCAAGAAAACAACATAATTAACACTTTTAAATCTTTCTCCTTTATTGCATACGATACAATCATGAGAATAGGGCATCATCTAGCCTACCCACAATGCACGAGAGTAAAATCTACTGTTTTCAGCAATTGCAGATAAAACCCCCTTGGTTTTTCATAGTTCCATCTTACAAAAGGATCAGATCGAAAAAATTGTGCCAGAAAATAAATCTGTAAAGGAAGAGCTCGAATTACTAGAAACATATGTGAACGAAGGAATCACGATTCGAGGAATATTAAATTGAAATGGCGAAATGTCTGACCGGCTGATCAGAGAGGGAGCTGGAATCGGGATCAAAGGCGGAGAGGAGGAGGGCATTTGGTATCCCGCTGTGGCCGTCCCCGCCGCCTCCGGCTAGGAAAACGAGTGGTTTGGAAGGAGTTTGGGAATCTGATTTAGCTGGAAGGGCGGAAGATGGGACCCAGGCGGCGCCGTAGAGAGGGACTCCATATTTCTTGGAGCTCAATTCATGGTCGGTTTCTTTGCCCTTTCCCATGGTTTCTTTGCTCTGTACAGATTTTCCACAATTAAGTCCTGCTTCTATTTATCTATTCAATTCCCACCCCCTTTTCTCACCATCAACATTCTTCAATTCAAATCAATTGATTTACCCTATTTTCTCAAACACGAAACTATTATTTCTTCTTAGTTTTATTATTTATGGACTATAATAATAATATTGCATCAGAATTAAAAATTTGCATGTCGATCGATTGGATTCACATGTGTATTAGTACAAAATACAAATACATCTTCCATTAATAAAGTTATTTTTTATTTTACTTTGTATGCACAAATTATTCATTTTTTGCTCTTACTAATGTATGCACTAAATTTTGTGTCATTTAATATTAAAATTATAATGGACGTTGTTACAACACCCTAATTTAGCTATGTAAATTTTTGTGTATAAGGAAATTTTCAACTGCATTTACGAGTATCCTTTATAATATGAAAAATTTATATATTCAACCCCTTTGTAGTAAAAAATATTTAATGAAACGCAACTTAATAGGTTAAGAATTGTAATCACTATATATGACTATATGTGATTCTCTTGGAAAAGGCAAATAAAAGTTGCTCAGTATATCAGAAGAAATATTTATTGAATTACTTAAATTTTACAAGCACCTATTGAACTATGAAATTAAGTACGATCTATATGTATGGAAGGATTGGTCTCCCACACTTGTCTTGGATATATCTAACATTTATTTTACACATGCACTGGAGTAGTATTTTTTTATGAATATACTCGTTCCAAAATATTGAGTCATCTTTCTTTTAGTAACGTGTACTATAATTATTGATGTTATCTTACAATGACGGTTGACGACTTGACGTATACCAATGTGGATCGACGATCATCCTTAGTGTATAAACATTAGCCCAATAAAAAAGAAGTAGTCGCTTTCTTACTCAAGGATTTCCCCAAAGGAACTTGTGTTTTGACTTTTATGCACATATTACATATTAGTTGCTGAATCATGAAGCTATCACCAGTCTTCAAACAAGGAACATAAATTAAAAGACGAATGCCATGATATTGATTATTGAGACAAGATCAGATGGCATGTTTATTTATCATTTCATTGTTTGCATAAGAGAAGCCACTGCTTGGGCAACACTCAAGAAGAGAGAATAGGCTGTGCCGTCGTCGCCTCGCTCCAACTTTTCCACCACATCGCCAAGTGGATTCACCAACACAAGCTGTGAATGGATCAGATCATCATCACTACTATTTTATTTTTAAAAAATTAAACAACATTTATTTTGCAATTCAACATATAGACATTTATTTGACTTGCCTCTAGATTCTTATTTTCTAGTGCCATCCTCATATCTCTGAAGAATGACACTCCATTCGTGTCGATTGCACTCACACCTGACACCATTTTCACAATAACTTTTAACAAAAAAAATCATTAAACATGCACATCAACATACTAGTCTACAAATCACCTGATAAATCAAGAATCACAAACTTGAGTTCTTTGCTATTTTCATCACATACCAAACGCAAAACCCTGACAGAAAATAACCAAACAAATCAATCCTTGTTGTTGTAGCAGTAGAGTGTTACAATTAGCAACCAAATTAGATAAATGAACAATTACCTTTCCTTAAGATAAGTAGCATTAACAAAGTTAATGGGAGCTGCAACGCTCAAAATGAGGAAGCCAGGAACAGCAGCTGCATCTCTGTAGTGATGCACGTCACGATAACAATCCGAACCACCTATATTTCCTAACACCAATATTTTAGGGCGCGTTACCTGCATCACCATCTTCAACACAGATACTCCCACCTAATTAAACACAACAAATTAATGTAAAAGAAAATTAAATAAAAATATTTGTGTAGTCCTATTTGTCAATGCTCACGGCGATGGCGAGGCCGTCCTGGACGGAGACGAAGAGGACGCCGAAGAAGGCGCAGAGCATGACGAGGAAGTCGAACTTGTCGACCTTCCAGATGTGAGCGGCGGCGGGGAGATCGATGAGGCCGACGACGGCGGTGATGATGATGGCCCCGAGCACGAGGTTGGGGGTGTAGTGGAAGAGCGGCATGAGGAAGAGGAGCGTGACCATCACCGTGACGGCCATGACGACGTTGGAGAGGGCGGTTTTGCAGCCGGCGTTGTGGTTGACGGCGGATCTGGAGAAGGCGCCGGTGGTGACGTAGCAGGAGGTGGAGGATCCGACGATGTTCATCATCCCGATCGCGATCATCTCCTTGTTTCCGTCCACTTGGTACTTCTTCAGCGCGGCGAATGTCCTTCCAACTGCAATTCCTTCCTGCATAAATTTAAAAACAATTGATCTCGTCTGTTTGTTTGATTATTCGTCAGAGAAGAAGAAAGAAGATGTGGTTTACGGTGAGGGAGATGATGCCGGTGACGAGGCCGGTTTTGACGACGAGGCCGAGGCAGGTGCCGTGGAGACGGAGCATGTTCCACGACGGAGGGTTTAGTCCTTCTTCTAGCTTTCCGATCTGATAATTAATTAACAAAATCATACGCTAATTAATCAAGATCTAAAGAGGGAAAGAAAGAGACTTACAACGGTGATGCCATGGTTTTGAGCTTGGAAAGCGAAAACTAGCAGAGTTGAGAGGATGACCGATGCTAATGGTGCACAAGCTGATACCCAGAACAGTTTTGGCCTTTTTGTGCTCTGCATTCATTAAATTTTTCATTTTTCATATTTTTAACATTTGTGATTTTTAAGATAATTTTCAAAGTGCATAGAAATTAAATATCAGAAATATTTATATAAATAAATTAAGTTTATACGTACGATATGTCTTGCTAAGAGAAGAAACACCAAGAAGCAAATGCCCATCAATATCGTTTGCCATGACCACTGCCACAAAAGGAAATACCACAAAAAGTCAATATAGTGAAATTAATACTATGATAGTGGATTTGGATCCTTTATTTTAAATATTATAGTGAGTTCTATTTTGTGAACGTTATATAAATATCTATCGATAGAATAATGAATAGAGAATTAAATCGTTTAAGCCAAACGTGTCAATGTCAACATGTGTAAAACTGTATTGATCAATATGCCGCTTTTGTTTTGTTGGCAAAATACGAGTATTCTACTTTTACACGAGTGGAGTGCACAACAACATATGTCGATTGGTGATATTTCAACACTATTTTTAAAATAAATATTCCGCTTATTTTGTGCCATCGTGAGGAACAAATTAATCCACATAATAATACGTCGATTAATTTGATATGGAGGGGGGATGATTAGTATAGCAACAGCTGATTACTTTTTGCAACTAGAATAGCTCTTTTGTAGAATAAATGAGATAAAGGAATCTAGCAACAGACAAATTACCTTTGAAGATATGTTTTGTTTTCAGGGTTAAAATCAACAGTTTAACCTAGGAGTATTTGGGATGGATAAATTTTTATAGTGTCAAATTTTAATACTGGAGCACAAATTAATATTAATCAGGGTTATCATATGATAGTAGTACTACTACTTTTTTATTTTTATAACACATTTTATTAAAAATAGTGAAGCACTTAAAAAAAGATTGGTGACCTCATGGATGTTTTGGAAGACAGAAGTCAAAACAGGAAGTATGGCCATTTTAGTGGTGAAGTGTTGGATGCCAAGAAGGCTCTTGAGTTGCTGGAGAGAGACAATAATTGCAGCACCAGCCATGAATCCAATTAGGGTTGCTTTTGACAGAAAGTCGATCAGAAATCCAAGCCTATAATTGGAAGCAGAAAGGTTAAATATATGCAGTTTATTTATGAGGGATCGATATGCTTCCAAAAATTGAGTAATTAATATACAAACCTGAGAAAACCTAAAGATGCTTGAAAGATGCCAGCAAAGAAAGTGGAAGAAAAGGCGAGCTGGAGATATAAAATGGGGTCTTTGAGAGGCGAAACTTGTTGTCTCAGCATTGAGCCCATAATCATAGAAGCAATCGAAACTGGACCTACTGCCACATCTCTTGAACTCCCAAGAACACCATATATTAATGGAGGCACAAAACTTGAATCTGGAGTGGTGAATAAAACGTACTCCATTTAATACAGTATAAAATTAATGTCACCTTAAGTAAAATAAAATACTACTTACAAAGTCCAACAATTGGAGGTAAACTAGCCAGCTTCGCATAACTTATTCCCTGAGGAATGGCGAGGCTAGCAATGGTGAGACCAGAAACGACGTCGGATTTGAGGAGTTGAAGGGTGTATTGAGGGGCCCATTCCAGCACCGGGAATATGTACTGTGCTCCTAATATGACTCTACTTTTCCACGGTTGATTTTTGAACTGCCGGAGAGGCTCGTCGGGGAAGAACGTCTCTTTCAGACGCAGTTTTAGTTTCTCCAAGGTGCTCCGGCGAGGGGGGAGCGCCACCGGCATCGCCACCGTGAAGTTGGCGCTGTTTTCTTCCATTAATTTTCTTGTTGGGTCGAGTTCGAGTGGTGTGTTTGTTGGTTGAATGAAGGTGGTGGTGGTGGTGGTGTACTCTCTGCAGGTGGAGCTATTGAATTGAAGTTGTCAAGGTGCAGAACCCAGTGTGTGTATATATATAATACAGAGACATGTTGTATAATTGATTTTAGTAGTACTCCTATATTGTTACATGCTAAGTATGAGAAGTATAATTTAATTGGTCTCCAAAATAAAAATATTTAGTCTTCGTAAAAATCATAAATTTATACAGTGTAGTTAATTTCACGTAATTTCATGAAATACCATGATATGAATTTTAATAATTTTTTCACTATTTTTTCAAATTCATATCTCCTGACTTCTGAAATCAGTTATCAAAAATAACTTTACCTTTATCAAAAAAAAAAATCCATTCTATCGATCATCTAAGCTGAGACCATCTCCAACCATTTACACCAAACTCAAACTCATTTTTGAGCATACGTCACACCAAAAAGTAGTTTTACTCCACCATTTACACCAAATTCAAAATCTACACCATTTTTGAGTTTTTGTCTCACAAAATTTTTGCAGTAACACCATATTTGGTGTTGTTTCATAAAAAACACCAAAAATGGGTTTGAGTTTAGTATATTGTTGGAGAATGCCTTTTACACCAAAACTCATTTATGGAGTACGGTTGAAGATGGTCTAGCTAATATTTATTTGGCCAAAAATCAAATGTTACTCATGTCACGTTATTTGTGCAAGAAACTAGAAACTTGCTTTTACGAAATCGAATGTAAAGAAATATTAAGGTCACATTTTTTATGATTTTCGAAAGTTAGTGCACAGTTGGAAAAAAAAAAAGACGAAAAATCGAGCGAGGGTACTACCATATAGAGTGCAATTAATTGCAAATATAACCCACAAGACCCAGAAGTAATATTCATTTAATAGTATTTTTATAACATCGCCAAAAAACTTACATAATAGAGGTATTCGTATTTCATTTTGTATATGTTGGGCGCTTGTTACCTTGCGGACACAAATACATCTCGACATTTATTAGTATAGTAAGTGCATTTTATTATTTAATGCATATCACAATAGAGATACTAATACATGGAGTATAAATGATTTCTTCTAAAAAATGCATGTAATGATATTATATAAGGGTGGAGAATATATTTCTCCAAAGTAGATGTGGATGGGAAGAAAAAGGGGGAATAATATGACATTTTAAAATTATACTCCCATGCAACATTTGCTTTTATCTATCTCTTCCTCTTGACAAAAACAAAATTGAATTCCAATGAAGGTTAGCTTCCAAGAACATCCATCCTCTATACGTGTCTGCAAACAATTTTGGCTCCAAAAAGAATTTAAAAAAGAAAAGAAAAGAAAGATAATAATACAAATCTTAACTTTAACTTTAAAAAAAAATCTGAACTTTCCTACATATATATATTCATTTCAGGCATTATTTAACAAATATGGAATCTGACCAATTGCTTTGTTTGATTATTTTCGTCTTATGCGGTTCTCTGAAATTAAGCCAAGTAACATGAACTTTCATCTTTAAATATTACAAGTAATTAACATTTTTTTCCTTTTTCATCTTTCACCCTTTTTTCATTCTTCTAAGCACTTTAATATTTGACTTCTACAAAGTGTTCGGTCATAACAAGATGCTATCTAGTTCTTACATTAAATTTTCATTTGTTCCTACAAAATATATTTCCTATGGTATTATTGAAATCCATCTTCCATAATTTTACCAAATCATAAATTGAGGTTCGTAGCACTTCTCTCTACTAAACGCCTAACGTGTGACGTCGGATCTAAACCAAGGAAAAGCAGAAGACGTTGAGAGACAGTTCTACATAATAGTTCTCCAATTAATGATAATATGATTTGAAATTTGTAATATTTTGTTAATATAGTCAAAATATAATGAGAAGAAACATATTGATCTGCAAAAAAAATACTGAAATACTAATGTTCAATGGGACAATTCATTGACTTTTAGGGTAGGGCACTATTAAAAATTTATAGATATGTTTGTTGTATGATTAAATATTTTGCATAAAAAAAATTAGTAATTCTAAATATTGATGGCCATGAACAAGCAAAAAACGTGGTCGGCAGGATTCGAACCTGCGCGGGCAGAGCCCACATGATTTCTAGTCATGCCCGATAACCACTCCGGCACGACCACTTTATTGTTACCTGGATAATTATAGAGGTATTTAACCTATAGATTTGAGTGTTGGCTGAGCAACAATATTTTTACCACACAAGGTCTTCTGTAAAAAATATGAAGTGAGCGTTAATGAAACACAGCATATTATATTTAGTTATAATATCTATTTCATTTGTTTTTCTCTTGAATATGAACGCCTAGTGTATTTGTTATTATCTGAATAATGATTTACAAGCAAAAAAAAGAGAGAACTATTTATTAAATTATTCTTCTGTACACAATTTATTTAAATCACCTATACTAATACTTTTTCTACACATGCATGTAATCATACATAATTATATAAGGCAAATTGTTAGTAATAACCATGAAACTTAGAAAAATTCTAGTGGATACTATAGTTTAAAGTTATGAAGTTTGGCATTGTTTAAAATTATTCCATGATGAAAACTGTTGAGTAATTATCTGATATGACAACTATAAAATTAAGTAGTACATGACTATGTGTTAAACGATGTCGTTTATTTGTATACAAAACGACTATTTTAAAAACTTGTGATCTCTATCTAATCTCAAAAAGAAAAAGAAAAAACTTATGGTGCACCGCTAATTCCTTCGTCTATTTAATCTATTTTGAACTTTATATTCCATTATGACAGACACACCACGAGCTCATCATCATAATTATAGTATTATTCAATCCAAGAGTGATGGGATTCCATACAAAATACTTGAGTAACAAAATTACATTTTAAAAGGCATTTGACCTTCTGATTTCCCATACTACCACTAATATAATACTAGTGGTTATAATAAAAGATTCCGTTTTCAATAAGTGCACTATAATAATTTTCTCGAATAGTATCTATTGTGGAAGTGTAGGCCCACACGTGCAACGATTAGCCTTTAGAATATTCCAATTGTGTGTGCACCACTCTTATGAATTGCATATTCTTTTCTTAATTTCGACCTTATATTCACTTAACAAGACCCAATGGTTCTTTGTTGGGTGGGTCAGGAGAAATAAAGGAAATATAAATGTATGTCATATGAATATCGGTGACTTGTGCGTGTCGGCCGCTTTGTATCTTAAGTCATGGTTTGTTATGCAATTATTTTTTTATAAATAAATAAATTTAAATTTAAAGGCTGTATGATGAATGAATTGAATTTGAGACATTTGCACCTAGGCATTAATTTCTCTAGCTTTGATTGTTACGCAATTTTGTTAGTGAACTTGTTCGGAGGTTAATTGGTTGTCTGATTTTATAGTATTATTTAATTTTAAAAAATGATCTATTATTATATTGTTAAAAAAATAAAAATCATACAGTAGTATCGATTTTTCAATCTTAGTCGTGTGTGTGAGTTTATCCAACTTAATCTTATTGTACTAAGACTCACATTTTTATTGTTCAGTTTAGATTTTTAATTAATACTACTCTTTATAGAAGAAAATGGAGTACTACATGATTTAAAATTTTCATTGACTTTTTTTGCTATATGTATATCATTTTCAATGTTTATATGTGATTTATAAAGAAGTCGATTAGGATACTTGAAACGAGTAATTAATAGTAGTGAGAAACTTCTAAAAACCATAATATATAGCTGATTGTTTCAAATTTTAGATGAACTTGTCTCTAAACTTTCGACAAATTAAGTCAGTCTAACTTATATTTTCTCCATTTCAGTTTCACTCTCATTTTGATCATCAATCATAATTTGACAGTCTCTCTCAAATCCTATTTGCTGTCGATTTTGTGAAATTGTTGACACATGCTGTGTTCTAGATCTTAAGTGTTTAATAAGTAATAGTGATAGTATTTTATGATTTGGTCTCATTAGTAAACATTGAAAAGATAAAAAGTTCAGTAATTTTTTGCAGAATTCAAAATTGTATCTCAAGGTAGTTAAGACATTTTTATGGATACAAGATTAAAGAAATTTATGTTTAGGTGTAAAGTGGCGAGAAAAATAAATTTTAAGAGAGAAAGAGAGAGTAAAAGTATTTGGCAAAAAAAAGTAACTCAAATCAGCTATCTTGGGACAATAATACAAGCAAATAATTATTTTATTAACATACTATATCTGAAATGAAGCCCACGACAATTTGCTTTATTGTTACAACACCTGACAGTGATTGAAATTACAACTAATAAAAATTGAGAGCCCAACTGAAGATGTGGCCCAAACAAAATTACCTTGACAAAATCAGAGCTCCATTTTCAACTAAAGCTGAAAAAGATAAAAAGGAAAATGGTAGTTGGAGGAGTTAGGTGGAGAAGATCCTTGTTTTGAAGCAACTCTCTTAGTTTGAGTTCCAGCAATTCATTTTTCATATCCTGCTATTTTGAAGTTAATTATAAAATTTGGAAGCAATGGCTATGGAAAGAGTCAAATTGGGAAACCAAGGACTTGAGGTGAATATATTGCGCGCCTAAACTTAATCGTCCTCTTTTGATTTGATCCATGACTTCCACTATTTTCATCATTTGAGTAAGGAACTCTAGGAGTTTTGAATTTGTGCATAGATGTGCTTGATTTTCGATTCATGCTCCTCTGACGTTTGCAGTAGAAGTTCACAACTGTGTAAAATTTCAAATAGTATGTGTAGAGGTAGCACTTATCAATGGCGGTCTGAGATGTTTAGATCAATTAACAATTGATATTCAAATTTGCCTGATTTGTGTTTTTCTTATTGCGAAAAGATGACGGAGATGAAAGTATATTTTGCTAGTTACAGAAGTTGGAATGTTTAGTTTGGAGCAGTTGCACTTCTTCAATTTGTCGTTTGATCTGACATGACATATCTCTCCCTCCTTCAGGTGTCAAAATTGGGTTATGGTTGCATGGGGCTCACTGGATTCTACAATGCCCCTATTTCTGTGGAAGATGGCATTGCAATAATCAAAGAGGCGTTTAATAATGGCATTACCTTCTTCGACACTGCTGATGTTTACGGGAAGGACCATTCCAACGAATACGTGATAGGGCAGGTAACTCTTACGCTTACTGTCTTGATCCTCGCCAAATGATCAGTGCATTACTGCAAGTTCCTTTCTTACGCTTTGAAGATAGAAAATAAGTAAATGGGATGATTGTGCTTGCTACAGAATCGTAAATGCAACAGCATTTGATCTTTTGATAAGTGTGGTCTAATATAAATTCCATATGTTTAGCACCTTGACTATCCATATTTTTAGCACTTATTCTGCTATCAGTCTAGCATAAGACATGGTAATCCTCGTGAATATTCATCACCAGGAAATGTTGAGGACAAAGCAGGCGTAGCATTTTATCATTAGAATGATATTAGACTTATTGCATTTAGTCGAACAGGGTCTTTCGTTTCTTGGTTGTCCTGACTTTCCTAATACCATGGAACCATAGCGTACAAGCATCTACATATAATTTCTAAAAGCTGATTATTTCTCTGAACTTGATAATGCCACCAAGTTTCTTGAACTGCTTTGTGGAACTATTCAGAAGCCAGAATAGAATGTTTATAGGGATAAAATCATTTATTGAAGTAGATAAAAAATGCAAGTGGAGTTTTAGAATATTGTAAGCTTTCACCTGGTTTGTGCACCATTGGGTTTTGATAAATTTCTTGCAAGCAGTACAATCCAAATAGAGCTTTTCAGCCACCAATTAGACCACTAGTGTGAGAAACCGAGTGTGAGCTGGTATCTCCATTGAATTTGTGAAATGTATAAGTTTTCCTTCAAGGAGGTTCAGTTGTACAAATCTGAACTACTTGTAGCAGGGATGCCTTTAACCAAAACTATTCACCTTATAAAAGAGACATTTCTGTCAATTTTCCTTCAAGGAGATTCACTTGTACAAATCTGAACCACTTTCTTGGTGGTAAGTGTGTTCTGTCTTTAACCATTAAAGAAAAATGCAAAGCACAGAAATCATATCCAAGGAGAATTTCTATACAATTCTAGCTGGGCATTCACTTAAAAACTCAAACTTGTCAGGCATTGAAGGAGCTGCCTCGGGAAAAAGTCCAACTAGCAACAAAGTTTGGTTTTTTTGCATTTACGAGCTCCGGGATTCTAGTTAAAGGTACTCCCGAGTACGCCCGCTCTTGCTGTGAAGCGAGCCTGAAGCGCCTCCAAGTGGATTACATTGATCTGTACTACATACATAGAATTGACACCACTGTACCCATTGAGGAAACAGTAAGTCTTTTTCACGTAATCCTATATCAATTCTGTTGTATTGTTGTTGTTTTTTTTTCATTTTTTTGGCTTAACATTTGCAGATGGAGGAACTCAAAAAATTAGTTGAAGAAGGTAAAATTAAGTACATTGGTCTGTCTGAAGCTAATGCCGACACTATAAAAAGGGCACATGCCGTGCATCCCATTACCGCATTACAAATGGAATATTCACTTTGGACCCGTGAAATCGAAGAAGAAATAATTCCTCTCTGCAGGTTTTTCCATCATCATTGAATAAAGCACTCCAGTAGGATAGATGTTCAGTTCAAATATAACCATTTAAATTAACAATTCTCATCTCGTACAAAGTGAACGCATCTCACGTTATATGCACTTGCTTGGATCAATCATGCATGAACATTATACTAGTAGTATTCATTTTAGAACTTCTATTACTCTAATTCACTTTTATAACCTGATTCAAGAGTAATGATTTTTTTACTCTTTAAAATGGATGGCAGGGAACTTGGCATTGGTATAGTTCCATACTGCCCAGTTGGCCGTGGGCTTTTTGCTGGGAAGAAAGTTGTGGAAAACATACCTCAAGAAAGTTACTTGGTACGCTTGCAGTCTTCGACAACGAGTTTCCTACTTGATCGCTGTGTAAACTTAACTAACTGCAGTAACTTTCTTTGACTAGCAATCACACCCAAGGTTTACAGGGGAGAATTGGGAAAAGAACAAGACAATCTACTATCGCCTAGAAGAATTGGCTAAGAAGCATGACTGTACTCCAGTCCAACTTGCTCTTTCATGGGTTCTTCATCAGGGTGCTGATGTAGTTCCTATTCCTGGTCAGTGACTCTTACTGTGATATTGTTTGCACTTCCTGTAATGAAACAATTCATTAGATAGAACTATATAGGCATAATAAAAACTTTAGATGATGATTTTAACTTGCAACTACTGCTATTATTATCATGTGCATCATGATTTAACATGTAGCAGGGTATGAACCATTATGAATACAGGCCTAAAGCATACATCAGTTGAATTTCTTCCATTAAGATGAAGGTTCTATGAAATTATAGTAGCAGCTGCAATATTCGTATAAACTGAATAAAAATATGAAAAGGCTCAGCTAATAAATCTCATACCTCTATTTCTCTTGTGATTTGTTTAGGAACAACTAAGATAAAGAATCTCCATGAGAACGTCGGTTCTGTGAATGTGAAACTGACGGACGATGATCTGAAAGAGATCTGTGAAGCTGTCCCCGTTGAAGAAGTGGCAGGAGGGAGACAAGGTGAAGCTCTTTATAAGATATCATGGAAATGTGCTAACACTCCACAGCCAAAACCCAAGTGAAACAACATTTATAACCAGTTTGCGTCTTTGTTCTTCTGAAACTCCACGTTCAATTCCTAGATGGAGTCGAATGACTGATGATTAATAATTTTATGCCGAAGGCGGATGCTGGTGATTATGAAATCTTGTTGGAATCTTCTTGTAGTAAGCTTATTGGCTTTCATTTATACATTTAGAGGTCAAGTTTGTGGTGTTTCTGTTTTTGGTAAACTCTATATGTTTGTTGTTGCGTACATCAGTGAAAGAGATCTCATAATAAGATCGAATATTCAGCAGTTGACGGTGTTCACCTATGAAGAATAGTGGAGAGCTGTATATAGAGCTTATGGTTCCATCAAAAAGAGAAAACTATAAGTTTATGGTTGAATTGAGGGGTCGTTACCTTGTAGTATTTTGGTAGCAGTGATGTGATCTGACACAATAGTTAAATGGTGATAGGATTTAAGATATAAATGATTAATTAGTGTCATTGAGCTGATGA
This sequence comes from Salvia hispanica, assembly GCF_023119035.1. Lineage (NCBI taxonomy): Eukaryota > Viridiplantae > Streptophyta > Magnoliopsida > Lamiales > Lamiaceae > Salvia > Salvia hispanica. The sequence goes on from NC_062967.1 coordinate 46,003,448, forward strand.
ACTGGTTTTATTGCATTGAATCTACAACATATTGAGCTGATGAATATAAGCCTACAACAGGGATTCGATTGATCCAACCATTTGAACTGTAATTTAATAGTTTCACTAGTTCATTTGGCAGTCAAATTTTTAAAACATTGATTATTTATTTTAATTTATACATTTAGTTTGTTACTAAATGAACAAATGAAACGTTAGTTTTTGTGTAAATTATAAAATTAATGATATTAATAATCATTTCAAAGTGTTAGAACTAAATTACATGGGTAAAATGAAAAAAATAATACTACTAATATGGATTAAACGATACTAATACATATTGCATATGTGAATTAGTATGAATATTGAGTCACTTATAATTCTTATTTCTTAAAATATGGCAATTAAATATTAGGGTAGAATCTTTTCCTCAAAACCCTAAACCCTAACCCCTTGCTTAAGAAAGTCGAGAACCTTCTACCACCATCCTTGGACTAGTAGCCTCTCTCTAAATACCTATTGCCTTTATCACATTTGCAATTGCAAAGCTTTGCACTCTCCAAATCCAGTTTCTGAGCAATGGCAGCGAGGCGACTGATCCCCACTCTCAACAGAGTTCTCGTGGAGAAAATTGTTCAGCCGTCCAAAACCACCGCCGGAATTCTCCTCCCTGAAAAATCATCCAAGGTAGTGTTAAATTAATTGATTTCTCCGTTTCTCTTTTCAGGATCCATTGATTTCGATTTGTATCTGATGGGGGATTTGATGTGATTGTGTGCAGTTGAACTCTGGTAAAGTGGTTGCAGTTGGACCTGGGCTACGCGACAAAGCAGGGAATAATATCCCAACTGCTGTGAAAGAAGGCGACACCGTTCTCTTGCCGGAATACGGCGGCACCCAAGTGAAATTGGGTGAAAAAGAGTAAGCTTTTATGGTCAAGATTGTGTCTTTTTAGGATCGTTTTTGGGTATTTTGACTGAGTTTTGGTTTGGGGTGGAATGCAGGTATCATTTGTTCAGAGATGAAGATATATTGGGCACTTTGCATGACTAATTGGGGAATTTGTTCATGCGAATTCTCAGTTGAGGTCTGATGTGGGAATTTGGTTTTGCTATTTCTAAGTCTAGTTGTTCTGCTACTTTTTCAATTGTACAACTGATTGAGACTGTTGCTATTATCTCTTTTCAAATCTAAGGATAATTCATTTAACTTGTGTTTTTGTGTTGATTTTGCTCTTATATTTTATGCTTGTTGGAGCTGCTCTGAATTCCTTATCTAGGAAGCTTAGATCGAAAGCATAAGTTCTGTTTTGGAATGGTGCTTAAGTGATGAAACCGGGGTTTTATTTGAACTTTAGGAAGCCATATTGTAACTTTATGCCCTTTCTATCACAAGCGTTAGAATGTGGCCATGATAGCTAAAGTGTAGCCAGCAAATGTTTGCAGTCACAATCTGAGTACTTGTTTCATCATAGTTGTAATAGGAAGTAGGTCATCTAAAATGTGAACTTGAATCTACTGAGGGGGATAATGGGGATGCATAAAATTTGTTGTTTCAGTGTTTTGTTTTGATAGATTACTTATGTCATTTCTTAGATATTAGTGTAACACCACTTGCCATTGGACATGGAAAATTAAAAGAGAGAAATTTAAGCTTGTATTTAACATTTTATTAGCGGGATAGTTGATGTTTCATTTAACAATGTATTGTTGACTGACTGGGGACTTTGTTCCTGTGAATTGTCAATTGAGGTCTTATATGATTTTGTGATTTCTAAGTCTAGTTGCTGCTGCTGCTTTTTCAATTGTACAACTCATTGAGATTGTTGCTATTGTCTCTTTTGAATTCTAATGATGATTCATTTAACTTGTCCTTTTGTGTTGATTTTGCCCTGAAATTTGATGTTTGTTGTATAAATTTGGAGCTGCTTCTAAATCCTTTTACCTAGGAAGGTTAGATAGAAAACATAAGTTCTGTGTTGGAATTGTGCAGTGATGAACCATATAAGGTTTTATTCAAATTTTAGAAAACCAAATTGTACATTTCTGCTCTTTCTATTGCAAGTGTTTGAATGTGGCCTTAATACTTGTTAGCTAGTATATATAGCCTGATATCATCTATATTTAATTGCCAGCAAATGTTGCAATTACATCTGAATACTTGTTTCATCATACTTAATTAGTTGTAATAATAAGTCTTCAAAAACGTGAACTTGAATCTTTTGATCATATTGCTGATGGGGCTAATAGGAGTAGAAGTAGCACAATATGGTTTGGAGAAGTGGGAATGCATAAAATTTGTTGTTTCGACCAGGTTAATTGTCATTTCTTAGATACTAGAGTGTAACACTACTTGTCCTTGGCGTGGAACATTAAAAGAGAGAAATTTAAGCTTGCATTTAACAATTTATTAGGTACTAGTACTAATTATGAATGCTTATGTTAACCAAGTGGGGTAGTTGATATTCCATTTAACAATATATTGTTGAATTTAGTGTAATCTTTTGGGTGGAAGTGGAATATTCTTATAAGTTATAATACAAAGATGTTATATTCAAGGATCTTGTTATGTGATATTATATGTTTGTCAATACATTAGGAGATTGTTTTCTGTTGTTATGCAGCAACAAGGAAACTTCGTGACTAAAGTTGTGGAGCCAGGTCCTCCTCCATTATTAGTTTTTAATAGTATTATTCTTGTAAGACAAGATCAGTGAATCTTGGAAATATAGATTAATAGATGTGTATTCATCTGCATCATAGCTCATGTCCAACTTGGAAATCTTACACATTCTTCCCCCAAAATATCTTAGAAATTTAGAAAATATAGTACTATTCAAGATTGAATTTGGTGAATGTTGTTTCTCTTTCTAGTGCAAATCATTAAATTCTTCCGTTATTAGTCTTCATATACTACTATGATTTACACAAGAATTGTGCAATTAGCAAATTTGATTTAATCTCTATCAATTCTACATTCCCTCACAAAGAAGTCTTATAAAATGTTGCAACTTTTACTATAATTTTCAGAATGTTATTCGATTTGCAATAAAATTCAGAAAAAATAACGTTACGAAACCTTGTTGATCTTGCTTGATTCTGCAAACTAGTACTCCATATTACCCAAATTCATTCTTTATAGTTGATATAATTCCATATATTCGTCTATGGAACTGGACAGCAAAATCTACGTACAACTTTCGTTCATGACGGTTTCATTTTTTATAAATGCGTTGTTAAATTCCCATTCGTTTGAAATGTGATGTTATAAAAAATCTTAGTCTACAACAATTCTATTATTATTTATTACCATGATAATTCGGACATTTGCTAGGTTAGTTTGTAATAACATTTGTTTACCATCATATGTAATACTTTGGACCTCTAGTAATTGTACATAATATGATTTTTGTTATTGCAATAACTATCCTTTTCCATTTGAAAGGTCCATTTGCCGTTGAGAAAACGGTGAAAATAGAAGTCAATTTTATGGAGAAAAAACCATGGTGTCATGATATGTGCGAAAATAGATTGAATTAGGAAAGAAAATAAGTGAAGAAAATTTGAGGGTTGACTCTGTGGAAAAGAGGTCAAAATCAATTTGAAGGAAACCCATGTGTGTGTGTAGTCCTAGTATCAATTCATCATCCTATTCCTATTCCTATTTCTATTTCTATTTCTATTTCTATTTCATTCCCTCGCCTCTCCTCCCCCTACTGTGTCTGTTGTCCTGTCTGTCCGTTGTTGCCAGCACGTGCGTCCCTCTCTCACGTCACGTGCCCCACCACCTCTTACAGCTCCTCCCTCTCTCCCTCTCCCTGCATCATCAAATCAAATCAAATCGCCATTTGAATCATGAAAATTTGAATCACCACAATCATCATGTGAAGAAAACCGCGCGATGCAAGCCTACAATCGGCTCCCGACCAGCGGACAAAGCAGCCCCCAATCGCCGCCCTCCTCGCCGCTCAGCCGCTCCCCGCGCTACCGCTCCCGCACCTCCAAATCGGGCCGCTCCACGCCCAAGACCATCACTCAGCGCCTCGTCTGGTTCCTCCTCTCCTTCCTCCTCAAGCGCCAGGGGATTTTCCTCTTCGCGCCTCTCCTCTACATCGCCGGTATTCTCTTCTACATGGGGACGGTTTCCTTCGACATCGTTCCGGTCATTACGCACAGGCCTCCCCCCGGCTCCGTCTACCGCAGCCCCCAGCTCTATCACAAGCTCCGTCCCGAAATGGACTCCGATAATTCCTCCGCGGATGCGGTCAGTTCTTCGCCTAATTTTGAATTTCTTCTTTTTTTTGGGTTAGGATATTAAATGCTCAAGACTTTAGTTATTAAGATTCAGATTGATAGCGACTTTACATTTTCTTATTGACTTCGACACCTCACATTCCTAGTACTCACTAAAGTATGCACGGAAGATTTCCTTTCAGCTAAAAGCCTGATTTGTATGCAATTTATTTCATCCCGACATATGTTTGGTAATCTGTCACCGCCATTGATATTGCTTCGATTTTGAGATTGGGGAATTTTACGGTGTTTACACCCCTTTTTATTAATAATAGGACTGTAAATTTCCGACAGCTGTGCATTGTTGAATTTGATGTGCCACGATTTCTCAATTCTCATTAGTATAGCTTTGAAATTTGCCTCACACATTATACTGTTTGTAGTCTAGAGCTGAATAGCTTGTTTGCTGATCTAAATATTGTAAAACCTTTAGGGCTATTTTGGAAGAATATAATGTGTGTAGTATTGTGAGGTAATGGGCCACACAGAGGTTTTGAGGAGTAGTGGTATAGTACAGCCATGTTTATTAGAACCGGATTAACGGTCTGTAGCAATCACACTAGAGAGAAGTTCATACTCTGAAAGGGTTTTCACCGTTCTGACCAGCCAAAAGGACAATAGTTGTTATCTAGTAATTTTTATGTTCTTCATTCCCTTTTATTGGGCCCATATGTATGCTTGTCTTTATGTGTACACACAAAATAAATCAGTGTGAGAAATACTGAAGCTGTATTGTTAGATGAAAGTTTTCAATCTTATAGCTGAAATGCTGAATGCTGTTATGGGTACAGATATCAACTATATGGAAACATTCTTATAAAGTTGGTGAATGGAGACCATGTATCAACAAGTCTTCTGAAGGTATGGATTAATGGAACTACCTGGAGCAGGATTAATAAATTCAATTCTTTTTATTATTTTGCTCATAATCTGGCTTAAATGTAGTTAGCAGCATGATGCTCAAATTTGAGCAATTCTAGAGTAGTATTACTACCTGAAAAAAAAATGACTTTGATCAACTTACTGAAGCTGTGGCATTTTATGCTTCACAACATTTTTCCACAGTATGTATATGGCCCCACTGTTCTTCGGTCAATTACACTCGAACTGCTTTTCACCAATGAAGTAATTTATGCATATGGTCTTAAGGATCAATTAACACTACAATTGGTAATGTTTTCCTCCTACCCCAAATGCCCAAACCCCAAAGTGAAAATAAAATTAAAATCACCGTCTATTATTCTCTCTTTTGATAAGTGACTTGGCATCAATTTATATCGCATGGTTTCTTTTCTCCTGCATCTGTGGCCTGTTGCCTTCTTTTAACTTCAGAAATATTTGCTACCATAATTGTTTGCTTAACTTCCTTACTATTGAGATTCAGCTGAGGATATCTGAAATTTTCTATAATTGTTTGGATACCTTAGGCTTACCAGAGTCAAATGGATATATATTTGTCGAGGCCAATGGTGGTCTAAATCAACAGAGATCATCGGTACCTTCTATTTCTGTGCCAGTGTATTTATTGTGGTGATTTTGTTTTTGTGTTCTGGGTTTAGCATCACTCCATACCATTTTCATGATGTCAGATATGCAATGCTGTTGCTGTGGCTGGCTACCTTAATGCAACTCTTGTGATTCCAAACTTTCATTATCACAGTATCTGGAGGGATCCAAGGTGAGTTGCAGAATTATCAACTGTATGCGGTTAACTAGTTTACTTGATTGTTTTCTTATGTTTCCATCATACTGATGCAAATATGGAATTTATGTTTCTGTGATCTGTACCACAAGATACATATATGCATTCATTTGATTTACTATCAATTATCATCTCCTGCGAAGTACAGTATTTATTTGGTTAATTCGTGAAGCTAATGTATTGGGAATTTCTCTGTATCGTTGCAGCCACTATTAAATTATCATTGCTTTATATTTTTAAAGACATGATATGTTTGAATATACATACGTCCTGAGTCCATTTTTCCGTGATTTTCTAAGAGATTCCAAACAGAAAAAATAAGTAAAATGTGGGATAGAGATGTTTAAGTTGTGTTGGATCTCCAATAAAGCATTATTTTTTTAGCTTTCTTTGAGTCTAGCTGATCCATTTTTCAATACACCTTTAACAGTCGAAAGGGGAATACGGTTTTAGTTTCCTAGTGATACTCTGCATAATCTAGGATGTCTTAGCTCATGGTTTTAAGTAACAAAGGCCATCAAGGTATGAAAACTTTTTTTAATTACTGACTGAGTCAGCCTTCTTCAAAGTAAGGTGCAAAAGGCATGACCTTTTGACTAATAGTAGGTCATGAAATAAATGGATGCACCATTTCTCCTGTTACGTGGCATGTTTCATTTTTGAATTATTGTTTCTGAAGCAAGCGTTACTTTGATAACATTGAGTTATTTTAAACATAACTCCAGCTTTTATTATGGGATCAGAAAATGGTTCACCCAAGTGTCTGGAAAGTGTGAATAGCTATGTGTTTTATATTGAACTTTCGATTATGTAGGCATTATGATCTTAATTTTGATTAAAAAGGTTACCCTTTTCAGAGTGGTATGCTGTTGTACCTAGTCCACATTGTCAATGAATTTTCATATGTTTCCTTTTACCATGGTTTAAATGCTTGTTGCATTTGTCAATACTTGGATGATATATTTTTCGTTCCAGAGAGCGAATGTCTAATGCTGCTGTTCTGTGTCCAGCAAATTTGGTGACATATATGATGAAGAATTCTTCAATGAAACCCTTAGAAATGATGTTCGGATAGTTGGAACGATTCCGGGGAACATAATGGAGCGATTTGACCATAACATGAGCAATGTATACAACTTCAGGATAAAAGCCTGGTCACCTATCAAATACTATACAGATACAGTTCTTCCAAAGCTTCTTGAAGAAAAGTGAGTATTCCTCTTTCAGTCTTTATTGTGTTCATTTCTTTGTAATTCTTAGTCAGTCTGCATCATGCACTTCTTAATGGTTCAGAACAAATTGTTTTGATGTCTGATCAATAAAATTAACATGGTTCTTTTCATATACACGCGTTTTGAGAATTTTTTTGTCATTGGGTAGAGTTTGCTAATGCTGTCTATGTTATATGCTTATATGAGTGTGTGGAACTCTACTATTGTACTTGACTTGTAATTCAAGGTTATGCTAATAGCTTCTGAATCTGAATCACTGTAGAGATCCATTACAGAGGCCTATAGTCGGGGAAGGAAGCCAAACTGTTGCTATATTTGGGTGTATTAGCCGGCTAAGTCTTCTGAATTTGTCAATTTAGCCCTAACTTGGGTAATTCAGTGAAAATGTGCCAATTTGACAAACTCTTAGTTCTGATAAGTACACATCATTAAGATCTTACCATCACCATCCCCTTTACTTCCCCTCCTTCACCCCTTCTGTTACTGCCACCATCACTTCCTCATATCCATGACCTCTCAACAACTCTATCTCACCACTGCTGAAACTAACTGCTACCTATAAGATGAGATAGAGAGAAAGGGACATGAGATTGTTCAAGTTAGATGATTTTCCCTTTCTCTCCTCTAAATTTACTTGTTTATTGGAAGTAGATATTCAAAGTTGTAACCCTTTTAATTGACCATCTCAGGATTATAAGGATTTCTCCTTTTGCAAATCGATTGTCATTTGATGCTCCACCAGCTGTACAAAGACTTAGATGCTTGGCAAATTATCAAGCTCTAAGGTTTTCAGACCCAATATCAAATTTGGGTCAAACTTTGGTTGCAAGAATGAAAAAGCTCAGTGTAAATAATAGTGGCAAATATATCTCTGTGCATCTTCGCTTTGAGGAGGTTAGATAGGATGTGATGGGATTTTTGTCTACCTGAAATGTCGGAATAAAGATTTCATCACTGATTATCTTCTTGTGTAGGACATGGTTGCATTTTCTTGTTGTGTATATGATGGTGGAGACAAAGAAAAACTAGACATGGATGCTGCTAGGGAAAGAGGTTGGAAGGGAAAATTTACTAAACGTGGCAAAGTCATTCTGCCTGGAGCGATCAGATTAAATGGGAAATGTCCATTAACACCTTTAGAGGTTGCTATATTATGTATATATCTGTATACTCGGAATTTTCCGTATATTCTGAGTTTTAACTTTTTAACTATATAATACTAGTATATCCGTATATTCTGAATTTACACTTTTCATCCTTCTTTCTTATCTGAGTTTATTAAAGACTCATCACTTTTTTGGTTCTCTAGAATATGATATTATTCTGTTTTAATCATTTACATAAACCACTTCTTTTTGTCTTCTCTCCGTCTTTCATGGGGACATCTCTCATCATAAATTTGTTCAAAACTCCTTTATGATTTATCTTAAAGGTTAAATAGCCTAGATGTATAGCACACTATGGTGATTCTATGAGCTAAAGGTTATTCTTTTTGTTGAACTTCATGGACTGAATAGGCAGTGTGCTGTGTACTGTAGTTTCATGATCTGTACTGTGTCACAGATGGCAGATGGAAAATTCCGAAGAAAATATAAAGATTGAATTTGTTCCATGTCTTCCATATTTTAAGATCTGTTTTTGGTTTTTCTCTTTTAGTAAACTTGCTTTTGCATTTCTGAGTAAAAAACAAAAACAATTGGGTGTTGCATAATCTTATAACATATTATATTGTTATCTCCTACTGATGTTTTATTGATCAGGTAGGTTTGATGCTCAGGGGAATGGGCTTCGACAAAAGTACATCAATCTATTTGGCATCAGGACAGATATATGACTCTGAGAGGTACATGGCGCCATTATTGGAAATGTTTCCGTTACTACAAACAAAAGAGATGCTGGCATCTGCTGAGGAACTTGCTCCATTCCAGGTGTGGATAAAGCGCTACTTTTCTGTGTTATTTCTTTCTTCTGGTCTTTTGTGGTGTTCGAATTCTTATTCACATACTTTTATGTGTCTTGATTCCATTACCATTTCCAGAATTATTCATCCCGAATGGCTGCCATAGATTACACTGTGTGTCTTCATAGTGAAGTCTTTGTAACAACTCAAGGTGGAAATTTTCCTCAGTTTCTTTTGGGGCACAGAAGATATTTGTATGGTGGTCACTCCAGGACAATTAGACCTGACAAGCGGAAACTAGCGTTATTATTTGATAATCTTAATAACGGGTAATGCATTTTTCTTCTCAATTTGTTCAATTCTCATGTGGAGTGTTGGTGCTGGTTGTGCAGTCACCGGAAGTTTTAAATTATACAATGCTTCACGGTTTTAAATAGTGAAATCTGAAGGGACTCATAAAATAGTTATAAATTGGTTTCACTGTTTCTATGAGTTATGCAATTTGCATAAATCTTGTTTTTGTGTTTTAAGATTATTTCTTGCGTCTGTTCACCTTATCAAGGGCAACATGCCAATGGTTTTATCTCTTGAACATGTCCAGTATAACTTGATTTCTCTTGGATGGTTTCCCAGGTGGAAAAGCTTCAAGCGTCAAATGCTAAATATTCGAAGTCATAGTGACTCGAAAGGTATTGAGCTCAAGAGGCCGAATGACTCGATATATTCAGTTCCATGTCCAGATTGCATGTGCAAAGTGAACAAGACTGAGGATTCAAGATCACCATCATCATCATCTGCAACGTAAGGGATCCTTCTGCTAACCAGATATCTTGATACTGATTCTTTGATTATTTTGGCTCCCCCTCGGGGAGAGGGCACAACTCTGCTTGTCCAGATTGTGGATAGTGATTTGTAGGAAGAATATGATTGTTAGCCGGGTATTCATCTGCCTTTGTGCAAGATGCAAAGAGTAGGTATAACCCCAACCATATAACTTACTGGAACAGCACAAAAAAGTCGCCCTACGTCAAATTTTACAGCTTAGCTACCGCATCATCTGACTCGTTGTGAATCAATCGACTGAAGAGGCTCCAGCAAAAGATTGTTTGTAGAAGAAGCTCGGACGAACATGTCCATGTTTGTACTGTACATTAGTGATTCAGCTGTACAACACCCTAGAGCAGGATCAATTCATTCAAATTGTTCAAATTGTAAAATACATTGCATTTCATCCATCCCCTTCACATATATTCTTCTCCATGTATCAATGCAGGGGAAAAAAAGAGAGAGAATAGTAAAAACAAAACAGATGATTTGCATGTGTTGTAAGAAAACAGATTAAAAGTTGTGCAGTGTTCTTGATACTGTTGTGCAGTGTCTGGTTTCAGTTAATGTGTCGCTTTCTTGTTTCAGATTCTGTCTCTGTTGCTGCAATTCCAATTGTGCCCACCTCTCACTCTTGCACTCTTCCACCTCTCCTCCTCCATAGTACTACAAAAGAAGAAGATGAAGAAAAATTTTAAAAATGCATGGACAATAGACCTAAAACTGTAAAAATCATGGTATTGAGCTTCAACTCATAGTAGTAGTAGAGTATTTTTTATTTTTTTTATGTAAAGAAAAATTGAGTAAATGAATATGCACTCTGTCCAAGATGTTGGAATCTTTACAAGGCAACAGCTCCAACAGAAAGCATGACAATATGCAGCTTATGGGGCTCATTCTATTTCCACCATACAAAAGGGTAGTAGAAGTATGTTTTTGTATTCAACCTTGTGACCTCCATGCTACTATGATAATCTCTGCTTCAGCTTATTAAATATGTCTCCTAAGTCAAACATTTTCGAGTTTTGTGCACTGTTATTACAAAATAATTTTGCAATAATATTGGAGGCTATATAATACTGTATCACTACTACTACTAGTAGTACTACCTTTGAAGCTGTGATGGAATTTGACATTGTAGCCACTTTCTTAGATTGCTCTATTTCCAAGTATTTGCTGCTTAATTCTGCAAGGTCAAATCAGCTTTAGTCTTCAGCAAATCCTACTCTTATTAAAAGATTATAATCCTATATTGCGTCTAAATAAAAAAGAATTTGACATATTCTGATTAAATTCATGTACTTGTAGAATTATTTGTGGTGGAACTATTTTTACTACTATTTGGAATCTCAATTTTTAAGCATTAGCTAGTGTGCCGTCAACATCATCAACGTTATAACACACCAAGTGTTGAAAATATCTATTTTCGGCAAACATGCATGCACTAAGTAAGCATCATATTTACACCTATATAAATAGAGTGTTGTCTACAAATTTTTGATTTCATATCATATCCTTTATTACAATTAATGAGTAATATTTATACTAATGTGACATTAATTTCCAAGAGAAAAACTAAACCAAATTAAAGAAACATGCATAAAAAAAATAAAAACCTGATTGTTTTGTGGGAGATAAGAGTCCAAGCTGACGACGTTTCTTCTGTCTGTCTCTAGCTTTGTGGTTTTGAAACCAATAAAACACATTCTTGCCTTGTATGTTTCCAAATCTTCTCAGCTTGGCTGCAATCTGCTGGATTTGTTCCGCAGACGGCGTTCGTGTTCCGCGCCGATACATCTCTTCAAGAGCTTGCACTTGCTCCGGCGTCGGATTCCATCTCGCCGTCCCTCTCTTTCCCACATACTCATCACCTTCACATAAGTACATTATTATTATACACGTACTAACAAATTCAAAATTTTAAAAAATGAAGAAATGAAATGAAATTACTCCATGGGTTGAGTTTAGGGTTGGGAAGGGAGCAGAAGTGGGTGAGAGGGCGAGGCATTGAACAAGTCTTGAATTTGTTGATGGAGAGATGTAGTAAAATATATAGGTGAGAAATTGAAAGGGATGGGAAATGTGTATAATTGAGACTTAGTCACTTAGGGATAAGGACTTGACTGTGAAATGGGAAGGGAATTGCACACATTCATAACTTCAAAATTAAGAGATGGCTCCTTTTTTTCATTTTTTGAGAGGAGAAATTGTACATGCAACTTCACACATCTAGTATATGCATTAGAGAGAGAAAGAGAGATGAGACATGCATCATGTATATTTGTTTTGACTAAAGGACAAGAGAAAGATGGATGCAGTGATGTGAAATTCTGGGAGATTTTTTATGGTAAAAGCGACGTGACAATTATGAGCTTAAGTAACACTACTACTACTACTGTCTCTATCTTCCTTTTTTCTATTTCCCTTTAATTATTTCTTAAAGCAGGGAATTTCACGGCCGTGTGCATCAGCTAAGTTTCACTCTTGTGTTGCAAATGTGTGAAACATCCAATCTACATTATAACCATCTTTATTTACATTCCCCTATCCACAGTTTTTACCAAATTCCTACAACTCAAAAAGATTTCGAATTTATAGTCTAAGTCACAATCACTTCTCTCGTTTGAGTTTATAACCGAATCATAATTACCATGAACTGATTCAAAGTTTTTCAAATAAAATCTTTTATGATGAGCAAAATTAAGATATATGGCCAAATTTTGATGAATTATACAAACAATTATCCCTATTACTATTAGTGGCTTCATAGTGCAATCACCTCTACGGCTCGTTACATCTGTAGACCTATTAGCGTGTGCCAATTTTAATACTCCTACTTGGTTTGATTTTTATTGAGTGCGAGTATGATTTTATTGAGGTAGATTAATGCTCAACTAAACTCATAAACACCAGAATTTAGTTCTTTGTCTACCCAAGAAGTTGGCCTTTAGTAGCAGTGTTTTTATAATTAGCTAAACACTGATTATTTATATAAATGCGGGACGTCATTATTGAGAAATTATATGTGCTACCTATACAGACTATAGTTGCTAAGCTATACTGCCCACCCTTTTTAATGTTTTGGGCACACGTGCAACCATACTCTTTATTACGCCCCTTTAGAACTACCCATTTTTATAACAACGTCTAACCACATCTCTATCAGATACTATTATCCTTTACTATCAATCCATCTCCTGAAATTAAACCCATTTCATTCTTTTTAATTGGCCGTCGCTCTTTTTCTAATTTCTTTAAAAGGGGAAGCTAATATACCAACTTAACTTAATTATCACAAACAACGAAAACAAAAATTCTTATCTTATCAGACCACATAACTAGGGTTGCTTTAATTAACTTGTCATCTCTGTAAATTTACACTCATATAGTATAACTAGTTAATTTGACTTTATATTATGATGATTGAACATTATATTAATTATTAAAAGCCAATAGTATAATTTGACTCTTTATAGGAGGATAATTAATTGTATTTATAAGTAAACAAGGTTCCTAGCTAGATTAACTCATTGAACTAGTTTGTAGTATTAATTAACCAATATGTATACATATTAATTCATATGGCCAGGCTAGTGTATCTTGTTTGGATTTATGGACATACATAGAAGTTGCCGAGAATTGCCTTCATTTCTCTTATGCGAGACTTCCATATTTTTACCATCTTATATGCAATCAATGTCACAAATCATGTCGATCTTAGTGGTTTTGTTTACAAATAATATTAATTTACTTAAGAATGGAGATAGAAATTTGTGGCCATTGAACAAGGGATGTAATTGTGAACGAGCATAAATCATCTTCAACACATTGCGATTATACATCACAGAAGTTTATAGAATGTGAAATAGTTATAAATTGATCTCACCTTCTAGCCACTGCAAATTTTAAAGCTATCTTAATTACAATACAAGTTGATATCAATGAAATGTTCCACTTCAGTTGGAACCAGTTGTTTAGTTAGTATTGCGAATCTCAAACTAAACCGACTCATTTTAAATAGAATTCAAACATATCAAAACTGCTTATACCTACTCAAATCAATGCCAAATCTTGTAGTACTCCTTCCGTCCCAAGGAAGATGACCCCTTCCTTGGGCGGCACGCGATTTTATGTAGTTTTATTTTGTGTGTTAGGTGGAGAAATAAAGTAAGCGAGAGTGAATGATAAAAATGATTTTCATTTTTAGTAATGGGTCATCTTGAGTGGGACAAACTAAAAAGGAAAGTGGGTCATCTTCGGTGGGACGGAGGGAGTACTATTTCCAAATTGTGCTGTTTAATGGCGTTACCACAGAAAAATACTGATGAGATTTAAAAGCAGACCTATTTATTATATCCTCCCAAGTTCAAATATATTGCATCAATATCTGTCAACTGAATTATTTGTCAGTACTGACTGATTGATCATACAAATATATGAGGTATCCTACGATACATCTTTTCCTAATTAAATTCTAGACATGATAAACTCCAACTGAGATAGATGCACCATACATCAGAATGCATTCAAAATTTTGCCTACACATATTGTGTTTCATCTGGAGTTTCAGGGATGAGAGAATAAAAGAAAATGTAGTAACATTTAGCTGATGATTCTTGGCCACATGTCATTGACAACATTCAAGTGTACATACACAATCAATACCACATGTATATTACATAGCGGGAAGATATTGTATTAATTACAGCACAATAAACATCAACAATAGAGCCCACATAACAATGTCATTCAATTAATAATTGATTTTCATTTAGTTTTCACCTTCCAAAACTGCTCACTTCATCTAAAGGAAGCAATGCCTCCATTGTGTAGTACTACTTGATTATACAGATTATACAGTCAATAATGAGACAGATACTCGTATTATATGAGTGGAAGTGTGCTTCTAGTATACAGAAATCCTAAGGCTTCCAAGATGCATGTAAATAATGATTTTTCGATAAATTTTGTGGATGAATAAGGAGAGGCATGCTTACTCCAAGAGTTTGTTGCAAGTGCCAACTCCAACGGCAGCAGCAAGATGCCAAGCAGCATGCAGATATGGGGTCTCAGGAAAATAGTCTTCACAAATGAAGAGAGCACCACCTATTATTGATGACATTTTATGCACATTATGCGCCACCCTGAGGTCTGGATCTTCAACAGCTTGCTTCGCAAATGCAACCTAAACCAATAAGCACATGTAATACCTGTCAAAGACTTTGCTATTGCGACCCAAATTTCACTAGAGCACAGAGATATACAGTTCAGATTTTTTTAGAACAAGCTTATAAGTTCAAATGGTCATTAACATATAATCCATGATGCAGTTGGAAACATGATAATTCGATGATGAAAGAGAGGTAGATCATGCATTTGTGATGGAGCCTATCATTAGCTGTTATATCTTTTAAAAAGGTTCTCAAGATTATGCCCCTGAATCCAAAAGCTTCAATCTAAGTATAGAATGTGGACTCATTAAATGTCTTCAATAAAGTTAGCAAAATTAACTTTGAATACCCTCAAATATGCTGTTAAGATTGCCCAATGAGTCTTAAGTTAAAGAAGTATATACCTATAGAAAAGTGGAATATCTTGCTGTTTTTATTACATGCTGCTCTTATCTCTCTTTACCTCTGGCACAAACAAGAAACCCCCCAAACTCAAGACAGTTTGCCAATGGGCTAATGATAAGCTGGCCAAGATATATTACCATGCCACTCTAATCTCACAGAGAGGGAGAGAGCAAAAAGATTTGAAGTTACACCTTATAATCATCAAAATTATGTGTGTTTGAGGCAATTTTTATTGAGGCATAAGTAATTAGTGTCTGATAATAATTAATAGCAAAAGTCTGAGCAACATACAAAAGGTCCATGTTAAATTTCCTATTTGAACTAATATTTTCCTTTATAATCTCTGTTACTAAATCACTGGGTGTTCTTTTGCCTCTGTAACTAAAATATTTTTCTTTCCCCTGAAAATTATATGAAGCTAGAGAATAGGTCTCAAGTGCAGACAATACTGTAATATGAGAAACATCTACAATCTCCATTGACTAAATACCAGTATATAAAGAGCAAGCTACCTCCATCAATCCTGTGTGAACTGTTGTCACCATCAGAGGCTGTATCGGTAGAATCAGAGCAGATGTGGCCATCAACAACTTTGAGTTGTCATTCCTAAGTGCTCTTGTTAAACACTGCAAGGAATTATGTGCGCTTTAAGAGGGTGAGCTAAGAAAATAAACAGCGTGACAGAGAGTGCAACATTAAAAGAAGTTATGAAAGATACCCTTTTATTTGTGCACAGATTTGTCTTTGCACGTGATCAGGATGTTCCGAGATAAAACTTATATTAGTTTCTGTTCTAGGCGTTCGTTTATACTATCTTTTACGTGTGAGGTTTACCATTCTTTAGTTATGGCCTCTTGACTGGTTTTCATATCCAGAAACTAGTTTTGACAATCATGCTGATTATTTTTCTGCTGAAAGAATATAAAGCTAAAGCCTAAAGTATGGGCACTCAGTAAACTTTTTCTTTGCTTGATATCGCAACAGTGCAGAAGCGAGAGAGCATAAAACACCACAATATACTAGATGGTATAAGTCACTATAAAGTTATTAAACTAAAAAGACTCACCTTCCTTACTAGAAAACTATAGGTAATGGAATGTGTTCTATGGCTAACCATTCTCACAAGTAGTGGTTCATATTACGAACTTGTCAACTTTTGGTATCAAATTAATTTTCTTGAACACAAAATTGTATTGACTTAACATACTACAATCGAAATTTATTGACTGAAAAACACTCTGTATCGACTTTAAAATATCCATTCATCCTTAGTTCCTGACAATTTTTACACCCAACTACATAACTTCTTATTTGGCGGAAAGTAGACAGAAATTAGGGCTGTAACTCAAATAAATTGAGAGAAATGTAAACCCACAGGATTAAACATTTATACTCATTACTATTTACTCACCAATGTTGATGTGGCAATCATCATGCGGTCAGCCCATCTAAGATACTTCCTCCATGTCCCTCTTGAAACATGATACAAACTTGATGCAACTCCTACTCCAATTAGGGAATTCGCGTATATTGTACAATTAAGATTTCTCCTGCACCAGCCGAAAAAAAATGTTACACAATCACATAAATCTTTAACAATCTGCCAATTATCTGTGATGATATGACATTATCACCTTGGGGCCTGAATCCCAAGGGCAATAAATGGAAGTGACGTGAGCACATTAACAACTCTTTCAGCAAAGCTTCTATCAACTAAAAGGAGCAGAAAACTTGTTAATTCAGAAACTGAAGGACAAAAGGAAAATGAAAGTAAGTTGGTAGAACTTCAAGTATACTACAAAAGTATCATTTTGTGCCTAAAATACCATTAGTACAGCAATGGATGGGCCTTAGGAAAGCTGGTCTTTCCTGCCAAAGTTTCCTGATAAATAATGTACCTAATGTTAGCAGCAGAATAAATTACTATAAAGAAATAGTAGTACTACTTATTTACTCATAGAAGTTTACATATACAACGATGAGAAGGAAAAAAGGCCAACAATAAGGTCAAATATGAATTTAGACTCACAGAGGAACTGGCTGTTGGCTGCGTCTAAGGCTGGAAGTTCCACAAGCTGACCGATTCAACTGTTCATGTTGCTTTATCTCCTGAACTGTAAATGGTGAGTGGGGCAATAAGTGAACCCCGTGTACTCCATTCAAGGCCTTACTGGGCTTCAGTGAACCCTCGGGAGTCATCTTATACGACAAATTTGGCAATCAGTCAACCGGGATTGGCTGATTGCCAGAGATGACATATAGGCCTCAGTATGGAGTAGCGGGGATTCAACAATGCTTTCCACTACAGTTTATTCAAGCACATTAAAACTTTAGTCAAAGTATAAAACATTCTACCAAAACAAACCAATATATTAAAAGGGAAAGATTGATGCAAGCAGAACAACAGGCAGAAACTTCAAATTGCATAGTTGAACATTTAAGCCCATAAGCAGATTTAGTTTTACAGCATGTTATTAAGTGGATAGCCAGGAGAAACATGGACAAGGGGAAGGTCTGGCTTCGTAGATGAAACCTAAAAGGGAAGGAAATCCTAATCCTTTCTCCGTTTGCTCGTATCCTGCTTCGGTTAACACCTTTTATGGTTACGATTCAAAAAAGAGGTGAGAAAACACTTATCTCTCAGTGAATATCCGATCAGAAAACATCAGTGCAGATGACGGAAGTTGAATTATGCAAATAGATTCCGTCTCATTTCAGATCACATCTTCAGATTCAATGAACTGATTTCTCTCTTTAGCAACCAAGTTCATTAAACAGATCACAGCAACAACAATTCACAAAAAAAAAACTAAAAACTGATGGTTTCAAATTCATCAAAAAGCATATTGCATCGAAATCAATATGACGACAGTAATCTAGCTAAGAAGTTCAGAAACAATCATCGATAAGCTTTCATCAGCAGCATAAAAATCCTGAAATTAACAGGAAATCGTAAATGGAAAGAGAGAAATACCGCGGGAATTGAACTTTGGCAGAAAATAGGGATTTATTGTTAATTATATGGGCTTGATTGAAGAAATTCTAATTTGGGAACAACTGGTCCTATCGATTTGGACTTATTAGGGGACACACAAAATATCTCTCTGGAATATTTTTCTCCTCACTTATTTCCTATAATGAATCATTTGGAATCCAAAAACCAGAAATTGGAATTATTACTGTAACAATAATATGAAGAAGTATAATTATTGATATTTTCAGAAAGGCATCAACAACTAATATTTTTTTAGGTGTACCTCAGTTGATCTCTCACACCACTTACTTGTCTCATCCCTTTCAATTTCATTATTTCTAGCTCTTATTATTTAAAATTCCTTCTTATAAATTGCAAATAATCTGAAACTATAGAGTTCATTAAAAATTTAAAAATATACTATACATACTTGAAATTAAAGTTTCAGTAATTAAAAAGAGTAATAACTGCTAAATTCTTCAACTTATGATATTTTCTAATTTTTCGATGAACATAAAAAATAGTTAATGTATTGGATGAATTGTGTAATTTTCCCAAATGTCACTCGGCCTTTTGTCGGCAAAATTCAGCAGATGTCGTACTCTGATAAGTCTATGTGGATACGTCGGGCTAATGTCGGACCAAATAATATGTTCTCATTCAACTAATTAATTTTAAACCAATATTTATATGAACTATTTTATACTACTACTATTTATTAATAATTAAAAAAATACTCTCTCTCATCCCGTGAATATAAGAACTTTGGATACGACGTATTTTAATGCAAAATTAGTAAAATTAGAGACATACAGAAAGAAAATTTCTACTTTTAGGGAATGGACCAAAATGGACATAGTTTTTATTTTTAGAGGACGGGGGAGAGTAATACTTCATCTGTCCACAAAAAATATTCTCATTTTGTCCTTTTGTGTGTCCACAAAAAAAATCTCATTCTAAAATTGAAAACGTTCTCTCATCTTTATCACTTTTACTCCGTCTGTCTCTTACCTTTTTCATTTCTCTCTCATACTTTATCTATTTTTTCTCTCAACTCTTTTACTTTACTAATTTCTTATTAATCTCTATTGTCCACAGATGAGACGGTTTAGGAAAATTGTCATTTAAACCATAATTTTAGGTTAACTTTTGGATAAATTTAGCATTGTTCTACATTATTATGGCCGGTTTTAGATTATTCTTATGTAATTTGTGAAGATATAGTGATGAAAAATACAAAAGTCACAATAAATTTCATCAAAATTTTACAAAAGTCGTGATTCAATTAACTAGTTTTATAAGTTACGGATTGGACTAGAAGTGTAGAAGTCAATCAAAAGTTGTTATTTAAATAATAATTATTTTTGTATACATTTTTCATTGACGAAAAGATGTTCATATTTTTCAAATCTCCCAATGAATTCTCTCTCATCCCCAATGCTGTCGGGATAAGGCCGCTCGAGCTCCTCCGCCTTCTCTCCCTCGTGCCTATGGAATAAGACGAATTCGAAACAATTACTCCCTCCGTCCCAAGATAAGTGAGCCAAAAAATTTCGGCACGGGATTTAAGAAAATGGGTTTTGTTATTAAAGTGGAAAGTGAATAAAGTAAGATAGTTAATAAAGTAGAGAAAAAAAATATGAGAGAGAATGCCCAAAAATGAAATGATTCACTTATCTTGGACGTCCCAAAAAGAAATGTGAGTCAATTATCTTGGGACGAAAGAAGTATAATTTATAGAAAAACTAATAGCTTCACAATATTTTCTTCATCATCATCACAAACCATACCAAAAATTCATATTTTAGGGAAGGGTTTGTCTAGAGTGGATTTGTGAAATTACAAAGCTTGAATCTGTAGATCTCAACCACAATGGGTTTGAATTCAACTTGTGTTCAGTGATTCGGCTCTCAGTTCTAGAGAGGGACACGAGCCCATGCTCGTTTGGAGTCAATACTCATTAGCTTCTCTTATTACAGGGGACTTTTGCTTAAGTCACCTATAAAAGTTAAGAAAAACTAGAAAAAAAAATTACTAAAGTATCCTTGTTAAAATTGTGACCATAGAGCTTTTTAAAGAAATCATCTATCATGTATACAAAATAGAAATGTAAATACATTTAAAAAAAAAAAGACAGTCGGACACGCACACATACGTTACGACGTCAAACCACTTAATTTTAAAAAAATTTACTAATACCCGAGATTTTGACTGGTCATCTTACAAATAAACTGGAAAAAAATTGAAACTGCAAGATTAAAACTACCATAATAATTAAAACCTCAGTATTAAATATTTATAAAATAATGATTTAAAAAAACAAAATTCTTCTACATCTCTCCATTTCTCTCTAATCGTTCCCACCTCCTGAGAAAAATTAGACAAATGAATAAGAATTGGGCATGATAGATTCAAAACGTTCGATAAAAATATTGAAAGTTAGGTGAATTTATGGGAATATAACCAATGTAGGTATTAAGTTGGACAAAATTCTTCATTTAGAAAAATAAAAATAATAATTTAAGGTGAGTGTACAATAAGCCTAGATATGAATTATTCTTATACACATACCTCGTATAAATGAATTACCCTAACTAGCCCTGAACCCTAGCTATGTTTGAAAGAAAAAAAGAGAAAAAATTTCTTGGAGAGGGGCAAACAAAATTGGTACTAGAAGATCACGTTTCACAGTGGCCTCCATTTCCACATTCATATTAATTTCTTGACTCGTCGAAACCGCCTATTAATTAATACCACAACCCCCCATTCCCCTCCCTCTCTCTCTCTAGCTAATTACATGCATATCAAAAACCATACTTTATTAACATTGTTGCACCTACTTAAATTGGAAGATTCAGAGGTGAAGCTTCCATGAATCAAGGGTCAATATTGAATTTTCCAAGTGATATTATCTTAGATTAATATTGTACTACTACTACTACTACTATACCACTAGCTAGAGTGTCAGTGTAAACGATCTCACCAGTTTTTACCTATTTATACATCTTTTTCATTTCTTCCTCTCCCGCCCCACTTTAACAACCCACATTCTCTCTCTAAAAATGACACTCCCTACTAGAGGAGAGAGAAAAAGATTGGATCCCACTTCAAGAATTGCTCCACTCTCTCTTGGCCTCCTCTTAATTCTCTCCCAACTTTGTTCTCTATCGCAAGCCGACAAAACCCACGTCACCGCCGCCGCTTCCGCCGCCTCTCCAACGAGAAAATTCCGGTTTTTCGGAAAACCGGCCGGTCCGCCCAGACCGGGTTTTTATGATGAGGAGAAGAGATTGGTTCACACCGGCCCAAACCCACTTCATAACTAGGTGACAAAATTGCATGAGGCCTTTTTTGGATTTCTGCTAGAAAAAAAGCTTGTGTAAGTTAATTCCACTATCAGCCTTCACTCATCATCTTTTTTTCTCTTTCTGAATTAGAATTTAATGTAGCTAGCATGACTGTTCTTGGTCAGTAGAGCAGGGGAAAAAAAAGGTTGTTAATAGTTTTTCATCTCATATTCCGATAACTGTTATCAACATTAGAATAGGAGATGAAATGATATTTGCAGCATCAAGTTGTTTTATTTTAATTTTTCAAAATGATGTATGTACCTTCTTCTGTCAAGACATTACTGTGGTTGTATTAATTGCTGTAGTTACTCATTTGCATCTACTACCCATTCCTTTTTTAAATAGTGTATTAAATTCTTTGCTAGCTGGAATTATTGGCAAGAAAAAAATGGGGCACTGACCAAATTGACAGTGTTAAGACGCTGCAATATTCACTAATGAGGCTATAATAACTTTCTGACCAAATTCTTGATTTTTAGGGGACAGATTTGATAATTCAAAACCACAGTGAGATTAATTTACACTGTACAACATTGTATGTCTATTGAATCTAGCTAGTCTATCTATCTTTTTTTTTCAGACAAGTGCTTAAAAAGGCAAAGAAAATATTGTTAATATGTCGAAAAATTCACAAACAGGCTATATTTGTGCATGGAAGCTAGGGTTCACTTTTTTAAATAGATACGTCAAAGTATAAATACTTTACTAGCTAGCTAGTTGCTTAAATATTAAAATGAATGATTTTTTCCATCATTGTTCCCTGATTGCTCATCAAAGCTTTCATATTAATAAATTAAATATTAACGTAAATAAATTAATTTATGCACTATAATTGTCTGTACTTTATGATTTCTGGATAATTTTATGTAATAGTATAATACAAAGATATAATTGAGGACTTTTTCCCTCATCGCAAAAATAAAAAACAAATACGGGAGTACTATTTTTTTTGGGAAAAAAACCATGAGAAACCTAAATTAGGTTTGTGAGCGAAACGATGAGAGAATTATTTGGAGAGTGCTTTAATTGAATTAAAAGCTTGTAATTGATTATCTTTCTGAATGAGGGATGCCTGTCCCTCTCACATGTCCAACACGCATTCTCAAGATTGTGAACGCAATCCTATATTCATTAGTCCTTGCACACATTAATTATATAGTTTCGATTTTCATAACTAAATTGATATGAGATTACCAGAAATTTAATCGTGTGTGCTAAGATTCATAAATCAAAGACTAATTATAAGTGACATTGTGTCAAATTAATACCGCGTCAATTCATTAATCAAACAATATTTATAAGACTCTAGTATATATCTAATCCAATATTAGTATAAAATTCTAAACATGCCACTAATTTACAAAAGTGATGCTAGTATTAGCTTCTATAAATTTTACTTCAAAGGAAACTTAATGAAACAGGATAAGATTGCTTTATAAATTACATGAAGATGTATACATATTTGAATAATTCTAAAATTTTCGAAGCTGCTCCAGAAATGAGTATTAGTGTATTGAGCATTTGGTGTTTCGATGCCACTGTTTTGCGTAACTAAAGGTAGGTGTTCTCAAGGTGAAGAGATCCATAAACTAGGCGTAGAAACTTCGTGGGAATTGCATCTTTTAACTAAAAAACATAAAACAATTCTTATTGGAATGAGAGATTATTTAATTTTGCATATATATATACAGCACATATTTCGAAAGATTCTTAAAAGCGAGAATTAATTGTAAGACTAATCAATTTGTCAACGAGCTAGAAAGTTTTCCACCATCCTCAAAATGAATGTTTGCTCCTACATAGTGTATTATATTGCGTGTCGACCAATACCTACCACACTCAAATGTATAAGTTTTTTATGTTAATTTATCGTGTACATGTTGAATTTATTTTTCGATACATGTAAAGAAATCAAACTACATGTAAATTGAGGGAGCAATTCAAGACACGGTCAAAAAAAAACTAAACAAGCTAAGAAAGCAAAATACACCTATACCAACAAGACCGTACTAAAAGAGCCAACAAACCCAACACTCAAGACTTCATCGACCAATGCTCAAGCAATAAAACAAAAGGGAGGAGTACAAGGAGAAGTCACTTTAGCAACAACCATTAAGTAGTGATTGCATATATGTCGATAACGATTCTTTATTTATCTGATATTGATTAAAACTGTCGATATCTTGATGAGAATCCTATAAAACACCATAGTTCTAATTTCATGCGATTGATCCTATAACATTATGCTTCAAACTAAATATTCATATTCACATGACCATGTGATTAATTAGGAGAATGATTTAATTAGCTCAACACGTATGGTCTTACCTCTTAACAAACGAGCTTTGATAATTGGATATTAATAACATCAACGACACAAACTGAGCCTAAAATTGCATGTACCCCACCAAATATGCTACGTACGTAGTAATTGCTTGGAGATGAAATTTTCTCACTCAATATGATTTTCTGAGCCAGGTAGATTCAACATTAAATATCACTCATTCATGAACAATTAGTTTATATTACATGACATGTGAGGGTACGTACAACAATAGATAATCCATTTAATTTTCGTATTTATTAATACCAGTTAGAATGATACCACTATATATACAGGGGCTTTCCAAAAAAATCATGGACTATATAAATTTTAGTTTTGAAAATACACCCTAGAAATTCAATTTGGTAATAGTGATTGTTGCACACAGATTTGTACAAGCTACTGAAAAATGGCGATTTCTTTATGGATAATTTCTTATACTATTTTTTATCATAATTAAAATTAAAAATATTAGAAAATTAAATGAGACAAAAAAGGAAATATAAAATACAAAAAAGGAAAATAATACACGGCATGGTCAACTAACAAAACCACATTCGCGGCATGGTCAACGAACAATCGTGATCTAGGCCCGACCTCTCCCTTGCGACGCACAGTCCCACCCCCGAACCTCAAGCGTGCTTGAAATATAAACTATATATATAATCAAATTACAATATTGAATAAATTTATGCACATAACATTAATTTATGATTCGATAATCTATAAAACAAATAAACAGTACAACAAACTCATCTTATAAGGACATAAAATTAGAGACACGACTACTTGTATTGGAAAATTTTGAAATGTGAAGCGCAAAGAAAGGCGTCCTTGAGTTGAAGATATATTTGTCAAATGACATCTTTTTTTATTTTTTGGGACACTTTCATATGTTTTTATTAATTTTAATTGGATGCCAAAATAAAGACAATTTTTAGACATATAATATATTTAAAATACAAATTAACATACTATTTTATTTTATGATATTTTTTTTAGTGAAAGAAATTAGTTTATCTAGTGCTCCTCTAGATTGACCTAGAAACAAGTATGGAGTTGGAATTTGTCCTCTCATCCAATATAAGAAAATGAAAGCTGGCGATTATGAAGTTAAGAAGAATAGCCAAAACAGGGTGGTGGGGAAAGTCCTTTATGATGATGGATGGTTGCATCAACCAATCAAATGCATACCATATTTATTACTAATGTCATTAATAATTATCAATGAAGGTCACCTCCATCCCCCTCAACATCCCATAATTATATACTTATTCATGTCAGATCTCAACCTTACCAAAAATATGAATTACACTTGTGAAATAGTAATACCTATGCATGTGTGGAACATGTGCATTGTATCCAAATATTCAAAAAAAAGAGATTACTTATAAGGGGATTACATATTAAATTATTAACCTAATTTAAACTATGCAGCGTTAATGTGTAAGTAATTGTTACAACACAAGCTAGCTCCGCATAGTATTAGGAAATTTTAAACAATTGGTGATGCTATCCCAATTTATGAAGGGAATAAAGACATGAAGGTCCACTTAGTTAAGGATGAAATATAATAATTTGATGAGTGTTGTGTGTGAGTGTGAGGGGACCAACCTCAAAGATTTGAGAGTATGAGAAATAAGTATGGAAAGTGAGGACCACTGTAAATTAAGAGCCAAGAAAAGGAAAGAGTAAACCAACAAAAAAGAAGAGAAATTTGGAACGACATTCCCATTCCAACTTTTATATCTGACTCTTCTGAATTAAGGTTATCAAGATTTTGTATGTATTCTGCTGTCACTTAGATTTCCTTTTTTGATTTTATGATTGACTGCCTAATCTATTCAAATATATCAACAACCTAATTAATTCAAGACTTGTCACCATTCATGTCTAATTTAACGGCTTTTAGAAAAATTAATTGACTAAACTATATACACTCAGCACAGTTTTACGCTTGATGTAATGCTATTAAAATTATTAGATAAATAATTAAAAAACAAATATACACAATGAATTACTATTGTGCATTGAGATATCGAACAGACCGTGTATATTAAACTT
This sequence comes from Salvia hispanica, assembly GCF_023119035.1. Classification (NCBI taxonomy): domain Eukaryota; kingdom Viridiplantae; phylum Streptophyta; class Magnoliopsida; order Lamiales; family Lamiaceae; genus Salvia; species Salvia hispanica. The sequence continues at coordinate 46,029,665 of NC_062967.1, forward strand.
TACTGTAGAGGTCAGGCCCAGAGGCCCAATTAATAACCAACGATGTAAGGATTTGGGCTTGGGCTGTAATATCTACTTCTACATACTACTTTCTTTTAATTTGTACTATGATTTAATATTTTTAGAGTTTCATACTAAAAAAGTAAAATGACAATGTATATAGGGAGTGATTTATATGAGAACTATCATCAAATGAAGTTAAGAAATTTATCAGTTTGAACTTTGAAGCATAAAATATATCAGTTGATAACAAATATATAAAACATAACGGTTGAAGTAAATGATTGTGTTTCCAACTTATAAGTTTTCAAGTTCGCATTTTAAGATAGTTTTCAATTGAGCCACTCTATTATATCATATAAACTTATTTTACAAGTTTACTAATCTTCATAAATAACATTTGATATATAATTTGGCAGATATTGCAACCACTCGCTAGAAAATTCGAAATTTTGGGCTTTGCGGTGGTAAGCAATAAAACTAGGCAAATAAGGTTTTAGGATTAATATTTTCCTAATAACACAGCTAAAAAAACCCCTAATTATTATTGAACGTAATATAACATGTGGAGTACTAGTACCTTTGCCACGTCAGAATTCACTAAATTTCTTCCAATATTTGATAAGTACACAGTTTCTTTCACTGAATGAATCATGCACATTTTCGGCAGCATCTTTGTTTTCAATCATTCTCCATTGTACTCAATAATGGATAAACTTTTCTCTATTCTTGTCTCACCTTTTTTTAGTATCAAACTTTCCTTTTTTGTAGCTCAATAAAGCACTTTAAAAGTTAAAACCACTTTCAGCTAAAGCACTATAGATTTATAATTATACATATTTATAAATAAATTAAGAATCTAGTGTGCTCATAAAGTCAAAATATGCGTAGAATATTAGTCCCACCAATTGCTATGTCGAATAAATTCTTACAATGGATCAATTGCACTCCCTCTCGAATCCAATATAAGTAGAGCCATAAGCTCTACTTGATTTTTACTAACCAAAACCAAGCAATGGCTCAACTTCATAAACTCGAGCTCCAAACCCCAATAGCATCATCACCCCATAAATTCTTCGATATTTACCACAGCAAAGCCTACCTCATGCCCTCAATTTGCCCCGACAAGCTGCAAAGCGTTCAAGTGCTCGAAGGAGACGGAAAGAGCATCGGCTCCGTTAGGCTCTGGACTTATGTCATGGGTAACAATGTCTATTTTTATTTTATTTTAAGATGATCGAGTGTGTAAATTTATCATGCGAGAAAACCTTCATTTCGTTTACATCCTTCGCACTCCAACGAGGGAGAATATTTTCACACCAATATGTCATCACAATATATTTTTTTATCGTGTTTTAGGTGTTCCTGTGATTGCTACGGACAAGATCGTGGCACTGGACGAAGTGAATAAGTCAATCACGTTCGAGCTCATTGACGGAGAGGTTACCAAGTACTTCAAAAGCTTCAAAGCGACACTCGAAGCTGGAGGTGTGAATACAGTGAAATGGAGTGTGGAATATGACAAGGTTAATGAAGATGTGCCTCATCCACACTCTCATCTTCAATTTCTTGGGACCATGGCCAAAGACATTGATGCTTACCTTCTCAAACAAAAATAAATTAATTAAATCTAGAAGGTCTTATATAATTATTGCTAGGTGTGAAATCTGGGTGCTGTCTGTGATTTGCTTGTCCAAGTTCAACTTGTTACATTGTGTGCTAATGTGTTTTTATAATACTATGTGGGTTTACCAATGTCAGATCCTATGTCTCACAACTTTGGCTTTCTGTCAAACAATTCAAAATAAATACAGTAATTTATTTTAAAATTGAAACTAAAAAAACTATAGTCTAGTTTTCATTTGCGGTCAATTTATCTTCAAACTGCATTAACACAATGAATCTTCTGCATGCTAACTTTAAAATTTTGGAATGCAGTAATTGATATCGTTTTATAACTATATATGGATGTATAAAATGACCAAACAAGCTTAAAATTAATCAATGTATCGAAGTGAATAGTATATTAGCTTGGGTTATTTTTATCAATCCATTGTATCACTCGAAACAAACGTCTCGTTTGGGTTTTAGTAATATCATATACTCCCTTCGTTCATTCCATACAAACATATATCCATACAAGATAATGTGAGAAGATTTGTAGATTCACTATGCATGCTAAAATTTCTAATAAAGTATACAGTTCGTATTTCCTAGGGAATTCAATGAACTGAGAAGAATCAAGGAATTTATCCAAGACAGCGAAAAATCTGACAACATAACAAAACACAACAATCCAACTGTAGTATTTTGACAAGAAAATTTGAGTGCAGGAAGCAATATAGAGGCGTACTTGTTCCTAACCAGAGTTGTTATCACATGAATCGATGCCCTATTCGAATCCTAGGCTATAGATGATCTCCCTCATCTGCTGTTGAGACATCTTATCTTCACTAGAACCCTCAAGCTACAAGACAAATTACAGTTCCAAGGAGATTACTTTCTGCTTCTCACAATTTCTGTTTCAAAATAATTGCAATCCTTGAATTGAAGAGGCGAACAATGTAGTATATATATAATATTAAGTGCTAAGATTTAGTATGTTGTAACATGACTTAAATGAAAAAGAATGATAAGCTGAATCTTGATAACACAAAAAATCTTACATTCTGGATTTCATGATTTCTTAGATGACCAATATTTCTTCCTGTGACATGTCTGAATCACTCAAGGCAGAATATCCTTCCTCAACTGTCACAATATCAATGTCTCTGTCTTTGTAGATATCCAACTCTTTCACCTGAAAATATATCAACATCTTAGCATGGAAACATCAAAGAATTATAAAAAACAAAAGCACTGCTCACTTTCTCTGTTTCAGGCATCAAATCAAACTCATCTTCACGTTCCACATATTCCTCATTTTCCTCGAGCTCTCTAAAATCTGGAGCAAATGCACTCCAGTTCTCAGTACAATCCTTCGCCCACAAATAAACAATTCCAGTCAAGGAAACGGAAGCAATTATAGGTTTGACAGGATGCCAGGCCAAATCTAGCAATGTTTCTTTTGGACCCTCCAGAATTTTTGCAAGACGCCGATCCATGTCCCATATATAGATCTTATGCTCTCCTTTGCTAGCAGAACCTCCAGCAACCCACTCACCGTCACCACTAAAATACGGTGCTTTCCAATGCACTTTGGTGATCAAATCCTGAAACTCCCGGAAAAGAGCTAGAGCCCCCGATCCTGCATGCTTCAGTCTTTGTACTTCATCTTGCTCAATGGATTCCTGGTTTGCTCTGTCCAGCACTTCATGCCCGTCTTTCAGTGGCAAAAGGTTTTCATAGATTCTGATAATTCTATCATTTGAGTTTGTCAGAAGATATTGTCCACCTCTGCTAAATGCAATATTCTTTATCAGCGCGCTCCCTGGTATAGAAAACATACCACGTATTTTGATGCTTACACTATCAATAATTAGTATCTCTCCTTTGGAATTTCCCACATAAACCAAATCGCCATACTTGCTGAAGCACGCAATACCCGGTGAAAAAGGAGTAGATCCATCTGGAATTTTATTACCAGACGGAGGGGTGGCACCATTTCCTATGTCAGACAATGACACAGGAAGCACAATTGTGGTCGCTGTAAGCAAGTCGACAATCATGGGGGCTGATGACAGAGGACAAGCTAAGCAAATTGACGGGTTGGATAAACCAGGATGGAGACAAGCACGCAAAGGCGTTTGTTGTAGTACAGTTCGAGCCATTCTCTCTCCTTTGACAACATCCCAAAGAGTCAGAGACTTATCTATAGCTGCAGCAAGTATGCAGTGGCCATACTTGGACCAAGAAACACTTGTTATTGCCACAGCACAGTCCTTATCTTTTAATTCTTTTGCAATGCCTCTGGTTTCAAAATCCCATATGATACAACTTCCGTCGGAGCACCCAGCTGGCATATTAAACATAGAAAAGTTACAATGGTTGTAATTTGAAAGACCACAAAGGGAAAATGGAACAAGGAAAACAAGAATGATCAGGTATTGCCAACTTTGTTAGGTACAAAAAGTTCGAAGTTGAGAAGTTTTATTAGTGATAAGGTACAATAATCAAGTTCAAGGCTACTGGCTACCATATTTACCTCTTGCCCATATGGATCAGAAAGTGCAAAGAGTAACTGCATCAAGGCATGTCTTGCGCAGTAAGACCACAAGCTATAAGAATTTCTTCACATAAGGAATTAAGGAATAGAAAGGATCTTTACTTTGAATCAATAACAATCAATGCTAGAGGTCTATAAGTTTTGGCTCTAAGAATGGAGCTAGCAGTATCAAAAGAACATGCAGATTATACACCTGGTAAAATCAAATCAAAGAGTGGACTAAAACATAATAGCATTAATATAGCAAGCTAAATTTACTCTGGAAATATTGGAAAGTTCCAAGTACAAACTTGAACAAATTTTAGAGCTGTATGAGAATACTTTCTCCACTCATGCAAGACCAGTATGATATGCAACTTGCTCGCTTTTCAGAGACCCAATTTAGTTATATTATTGACAATACATAGTAAAATAAAGCAATAAATAAATTGAAAGAGATTTTAAAAACTATAGCAAAAGTATTACCAGCAAGAAGGTTTCCACGGCGATTAAATGCAATACATTTCATAACACCATACTCCAAATACTCCTCTATCACTTCGGGAAAATCACCCTGCAGTGGATCTGCATGAGACCCAAAAACAAAACTTTTAAAGTTCAAGTAGAGAAGAAAACAACATGAGGAATAGACAACCTGCCACGAAAAAAGAAGAATGATACAACCTGCCACGAAAAAAGAAAGAAAATTACCAATAATGGGAGCTTTCATGGTGCACCAGAAGTTTCAAATTTGCTTCTTTCTGACGAAAAACCAAATGATATACCTCTCAGGCATACACACAAATTAAACACGAACCCATTAAGCCAGCTCCAGAATCCAGTGGATACTGTGATTCTACAAATGGCAAAATGCAGTGAAGAAATTAATCCAAATCTATCAACATATGAAAGTAAAAACAAATTGTAAAATACTCATCCAACCCCCCGCACACACACCTCAAATTATCACAAAATCATGATTGTTCTTTCAATATGCACAACCAAAAGAAATCAGTTGAGCATATGGCCGTTTTTTACACTCATTAAATCTTCATTCAGGAGACATTGGTGAATGGTGATGATTTTTGTTTTACATATTTGGTGTACAAAAGACTGTTCTTCTCAGTTCTCACGAATATACATTAAAAAATCTTATTCAGTTTTTAACACTACTATAAAAACACCTAACATATGTGCTAAGCCAAACTACCGATCAAGCAGAAACACATCAAATATTTCAATACAACTTCATTCCTACTTAAAGGACTTAAAACCACTAGACAGCAAAGGAGGAAATAAATTTCTAGTATTTCTTGTGATAGGCTAAATCCACTCATATATGCTAACTTCTATTTCGTATTCGATGCTTGATTTAAAATGGCATTTTCATGCCATCAAATACAAATAGCATAAGTGAGTTCAGGTAAATAAGCATACCCAGCATCACCAAAATATTTGTCAAGGAAGCCAAAATCGAAGGAAAGCATGATAAAGCGCAGGAAAATCAATTCATTATACAAATACATAAAAAACCTAATTGAATAAAAATTGAAAAACGAGAATTGCCTCAAAATTCCTATGTTCAGCAGCGCCAAGTTTACATAATCATATAGAAACAGTTAAATTGATTCCTTCATTCATCAAATGTACCACTTCATAGCTGAGCTACTTCTGCGGTGCGCGTGCGGCGCTGGGTTTTTTTATGAATGCATTTTCTTACGTCAGAAAAAAACTAAATTTGTTTTTCAATATAAATTGCAAATTCACCCCTAATGTTTTAAAATTTACAATAGCATGATTATTTTTGTTAATGAAAATTACAGTGGTTTTATTTAGTGATTGTTTAGTTTTTGAAAAACAATAAATTGTTTGTAATTGGATCCACTCTTGTGTAAGAATAGCATGATTCTTGTAGTAGTTGGTAAGCCAAAATGATGTACTAGTACAAACTGCAACTACAAATTACTCCGTGAATTACAAATTGTTGTTAATAGCAATAGATGTAATCTGATGGTGATTAAGTGGCGTTTGGCTCGATCTGAAGTTGGAGCTGGCCGCATTCAACGCCTCCTCCTCCGAGTCTGAGAGTGATGGGCTGAAGCAGCTTCCCGTTGTTCCACACGATGCAGCTCTCCTTAGACAGCCAGTTGTCACTGCTCGGCTCGATTCTAGTAAGTTGAGTTCCATCTGGGAGATCCTCAGATCCCATTTTCAGACATTCTACCAAAGGCTTTATGTGTATTTCAGCCCTCCCCATGATGTCGTCTCCAGTGAATGTATCGTGGTCATACACCCCCTTCAATAACACATATTCATCATTCATTAAGTGGACGTGGATTGTACAACAACGAGGACTTACCAGAGTGATGGGAGCATTTATGTCTTTGATAACAATAGTCAAGTCTTCGTTCCAAACAGGATTGCAGTTGTCTTTCTCAACTCTCGTCTTCACCCTCTGCACACCACTTACTAATTCATGTTTCTTTTACTAACTACTCCACTCAAATAAAAGAGTAGTTAAAATAAATGGAGAGGACCTGGGAGTCGCATTCGATGATCACGTAAGGATCGCTACTCCTGGTGTCGCGCACAGCCAAGTTGATACCTCGCTCCACCCGAATTCGGAGAAGCCCCAAACCATCCATTTTCTGTTTCCGATAATGCACTGCCTCTGCCTCTGCTAATTCAATTTTGAGGCGAGGGGCCTTTGTATTCAACAGCCACACGTTCTTACTTCTCTCCTCTGCCAGAATTTATATTCTCTGTGTATATGATAATATGATGTATTCCGAATATGTGTTTGTGATTGCTAAAATTCGAATACTCTTTATTCATTCTACTAAATTGTCTCATCAAAGTATTCTAGTATTTAACAGCATATTCCTCGAGAACACACTTTACATTTAGTACTAACAAGTGTCCGACTCCAAAC